>NC_050070.1:157058814-157358814 GCF_009764565.3 Dermochelys coriacea
CATAGACATAACCTTAGACTACAGACTGCCCAGGAATGGCTATTTAAATAAGGAAAAGGAGGAAGAACAAACAGAGATATTTTTGGGAGGAAGGATTGACTAGTGGTCAAAGCATAGGACTAGGAGTCAGGAAAGGTAGGTTTTTTCCCAGACTCACTCTGTGACCTCAGACAGGTCACTTCCTCAGTTATAAAGTGGGGTTAATATGCACTTTTCAGGCCTGTATAGCTATTCCCCACCCCAGTTTTGTGATTGACTTTGAGACCTTGGATGGCAGGTGCTATCAGAGAGCAGCTTTATAATTCTGTGGGCAACTGGTATAAAAACCAGAATTACCCTGTATTTCTAATCAGGATTTTGGGACTGCCAAAGTAGTGAGAGCGCCTGAGGAATCCATCTCAGGTTTTACATGAGACCTCATGCATGCCAGTGAAGAGACACTTGCCCAGATAAATTTGTTAGTCTCTAAGGTGCCACAAGTACTCCTTGTTGTTTTTACTTTGAATGCGGATAGTCAATTCTAGGTAGACATCTAGATGCGTCCTACAAGGCTGTTGTTTCTCTGCCTATTAGCCTTCATGTGTTCATTCAAAGCTCCTGTGATTTGGGAAGCAACATCTGGCTCCCATTTTCCAGAATCGAGGTGAAAGGATGTAAACTGGGGGTCAGAATTTACTCACTGCACATATCTCCCTCGTCCTCTCCCTCTGCGCAGTCCCTGATGAAATCACACGCCTGTCCCAGTTTGATTACTGTTCCATTCCAGCAGTTGAAGGAACCCTGTAGGGCCATTTTGGAGCCAGAAAAAGATCCTAGAGAGAAGTAAAATTTGTCAATTAAGATTGCTGCACCCTCTTTTCCAGAGTACCTTCTTTTCCATAACCTTATGCAGTGACTGCTGGGATCCCAAACACATAGCCATAGAATCATGAAAGTTAGAGATGCAGAAGACTTAATGGATTACCCACTCCATCCCTCTGCAAATACAATAACGTTTCCAGCAGTGCATATCATCATGACAGAGGATTAGCAGTTCTGCCCTTTCTTACCTTCTCAGTCTTGGTCACCATAGTGTGTTCATTATGTTAGAGCAGCTTCTCATTTCTCCTAATGCCCAACAGTCCGTGTTAAGTACTAGATAGGTATAGTTCTCAAGGCATTTTCAGTGTTTTTATGTCGGGGGCAGAGCTGATACTTTAGAAAAAGGGTTGAATTCCTACAGTCTGTGTTGCTGTACTTCTGAAGAATGTGGTATGTCAAACAATACACGTCATGGGTTTTTAATTGTGTGAAAATTTCCTGCTAGTCTGACAGGCTTGAAGATTGAGGTGCTTTCTCTGAAGCTCAGGAACAGCAAAGGGTTGCAAACAGTGCAAGGTTCTTCTACACCATCCTGCCAGTATGCCTAACCTATGACATGGAGGCATCATATTTCTAGGAGTTAAAAGATAATTTAGCATCTGTTGTCCTGATCAATCCTTGCCCCTCTCTCCCCTCCCCCTGACAGCAGAGAGTGCCAACAAGGAGGCCAGCTCTGATGTGAACCACCATTTACTGGGATGTGAAAATCATCAGCTCATTTCATATAAGCCAAACAGTGTTTAGGCAGTAATGGCTTTTAGTTAGTGCTGAGCTAAGCTGCAAGATTTTATAGCCTAATGATAATTCACCTTCAGACACCAGACAATGTATGTTCTGATGTAGGGGGCAACTTGGCCACCACAAGGTAGAACTGATAGTAATGGTGGAACTGGAGTTGTATATTAATGTACATTCCTTGTTTAAGACTTTAGTTATCATATACCCTACATCCTAGTCAGCAAATGTGTCAAATTATTCTAAAGAAACATATATCAATCTTCTAGCCTGCTTTAAGTACCCTTACTTTACTGTATCAGTTATAATACCTTGCAAGCAGAAGGGCTCAAAGAGAAGGCCAGACTGTGGGTCAAATTTTGCTCTCATTTATACTAGTGAGTACCTCCAAAATATTACTAGTAAATCCAGAACTACACCGGCAGTTATATTCTATTACTGATTTACAGAGGAGGGCAAGAGCAGAACTTGGCCTGCTGTCTATTGGATTCACTTCACTCATTGCTGCAAAGCAGGAACATAGCATGGATGGGCCGGGGCACTGGATTGGGAGTCAGAAGACCAGGGTGCCATTCCTGTATCTGTTGCTAATTTGGTTTGTGACTTTAAGAAAGTCATTTCCTATCTCTATGCTTCAGTTTCACTATCTGTAAAATGAGGGTATACTGACTTCCTTTGTAAAGTGCTTTGCGATCTAGAGATGAAATCAGAAAGGCTAAGGCACAAAATGAGTTACAGCTAGCAAGGGACATAACGGGCAAGAAGAGGAGGTTTGTTAAATACATTAGGACGAAGAGAAAGATGAAGGAAACTGTAGGTCCTCTACTCAGTGGGGAAGGAGAACTAATAAGTGATGACAAATAAAAAAAGCTGATGTGGCCAATGCCTATTGTGCTTCCATCCTCACTAAAAAGATGAATGGTGACCAGAAACACAACACAATTAATATTAACAACAAGGGCAAATGAACATAAGCAAAAATAGGGAAGAATAGGCTAAAGAATATTTAGATAAGTTACTTATATTCAAGTCAGTATGGCCTGGTGACATGCAGCCTTGGGTACTTAAGAAACTAGCTAAAGCAATCTCAGACCTGCTAGCAATTATCTGTGAGAACTCATGGAGCATGGGAGAGGTTGCAGAGGATTGGGAAAGAGCAAACATATCACCTATCTTTAAAAAGGGGAACAAAGAGGGCTAGGGAATTATAGACCAGTCAGCCTAACTTTGATATGTGGAAAAATACTGGACTAAATTATTAAAAACTGAATTTGTAAGAATGTAGAGGATAATAGGGTTATAAGGAATAGCCAGCACAGATGTGTCAAGAACAAATCATGCCAAACCAACTTAATTTCTTTACTGGCCTAGTGGATCAGGAAGGAGTAGATGTGATATCTTGATTTTAGTAAAGCTTTTGACACAGTCCCACATGACATTCTCATGAGCCACCTAGGGAAATATATTCTAGATGGAATTACTATAAAATGGTTGCACAACTGGTTGAAAAACTGTATTCAAAAAGAGTAGTGATCAATGCAATGGCTTGCTGTCAAACTGGTAGGGCATACCTAGTGGGGTCTTGAATAGGACAATCCTGGGTCTAATACTATTCACTATTTTCATTAATGGCTTGGATAATGGAGTGGAGAGTATGCTTATAAAATTTGCAGATGATACCAAGCTGGGGGTTGGGGGTTTGCAAGCACTGTGGAGGACAGGATCAGAATTCAAAACAACTTTGACAAATTAGGGAATTGGTCTGAAATCAACAAGATGAAAGTCAATAAAAACAAGTGCAAAATACTTCACTTAGGAAAAAAAATCAAATGCAAAACTACAAAATAGGAACAAACAGGCTAGGTGGTAGTACTGCTGAAAAGGACCTGGGGGTTATAGTGGATCACAAACTGAATGTGTGTCAACAATGTGATGCAGATGCAAAAATGGCTAATATCATTCTGGCATGTTTTAACAGAAGTGCCATATGTAAGACACAGGAGGTAACTGTCCCATGCTACTTGGCAATGTTGAGGCCTCAGTTGGAATACTGTGTCCAGTTCTGGGCACAGTGTTTCAGGAAAGAAGTAGATAAACTGAGAAGAGTCCAGAGGAGAACAAAAAATGTTAGGACAGATTTTCTAAATATCTTATGAGCAAAAATTCAGAAATGCTGGGCATGTTTAGTTTTGATAAAAGAAGACTGAGAGGTGTCCTGATAATAGCCTTCAAATATGTTAAGAACTATTATAAAGAGGACCGTGATCAGTTGTTCTCCATTTCCACTGAAAGGAGAACAAGTAGTAATAGGCTTAATCTGCACCAAGGGAGATTTAGGTTAGATATTAAGGAAAATTTTCTAACCATAAGGATAGTTAAGTTCTGGAACAGGTTTCCAAGGGAGGCTGTGGAATCTCCATCCTTGGAGGCTTTTAAGAACAGGCTGGACAAATACCTGTCATGGATAGTTGAGATCCTGCATCAGTGCAGGGGGCTGGACTTGATGACATCTCCAGGTCCCTTCCAGCCATTCATTACTATGAAATAAGCTATATAAGAACAAAGTATTATTATTCTGAATTGTAATGAAGCAGCGGTATGTAGTGCTATGCTGTAAAACAACAGCTTTCAGAGGACTGAATAACTTCTTCTGCCACTACAAGGGGAATGGATGTTGGCAGGACATTTATTTACCAACGTGAAAATCTGGCCAGGACACCAAGATCAATACCCAATTGTTGCAAACATGCCGTGAGTTCTTTAATGGACTAGAAGGGACCATTAGCTATTGTGACCCTATTAGTTCAAGCTCAGAGGGGAAAAACAATCTACTGAGTTAGTTCTTGTAGCACTTGCATTTGGTTGTTGGTTTTTTGTTTTGGTTTTTTTGGTGAGGGGTTGGGAATTTCCACCCAAGAACTGTCTAACCTTAAGCTTCTTAGTATTTGAGAGCTGGCTACCTCATCTGGGTAATCTGGCTAAAAACACAGTATGCCTATCATGGCCGTATAACAAGTCAATTTACTGCTCATTATTATACATATACCACACACACCACCTTGTCCTTCTGTGGCCCTTTTAAAGGAAGCTTCAGATACCATTTCTGTGCATCTTTTTTGGAATCTAAATCAGGTCTCCTACCTCCTAAAGAAATCAAGTCTGTAGTTTGTGCTCTCTATAAGTGAGACGTGCAACCCACTTTCCAACTTCAAATACTAGTAGCTCAAAACATACTGGTGCTTCTTTCTGTAAAGGGATACACCTAGACACTTGTATTGTACATTTTTTACATGGACCTCAAAGAGCTTTTAAAAAAATGGTTACCTACTATTATTTACATTTTACAGATGGGGACATTGAGGCATACAGAATTGAAGTAATTCACCGAGTTAGGTCAATACAATGAATCAACAGCAGAATCAAAAAGAGAACTCAGGTCTCCTGATCTATCTAACCAAGAGTAAGGACTACTGCTGCTTTAATGTCTGCACGCCCCTGGGGTCATCCATCAAGTCAGCTCTCTTATTAGCTATCTTCTGACTGCAACACCCAGTCTGAATATAAAGTCTGAAGCACTACAAACACAATTCTATGTAAAAGGAATGATCACAAGATGAAATGCCTGCAAGCTGTATGGAAACTATTTTAATATACCATAATAGAGGCTCAAACTAAATGTGCATCCAAAATTAAAAAAAAACAACAGTAAGAGGAACCAAAAAATGCTACCATGGCTATAATAGCAAATTAAAAGAGGTGGTTAAAGGCAAAAGGCAACGTAGAAAAATTGGAAGTCAAATCCCACTGAGGAATAGAGAAAGAAGCATAAACTCTGGCAAGTCAAGCATAAAAGTATAATTAGGTAGGCCAAAAAAGAATTTGAAGAACAATTAACAACAGACAAAAACTAACACATTTTTTTAAGTACATCAGAAGCAGGAAGCCTGTCTAATGATCAGCAGGGTCACTGGATGATTGAGGTGCTAAGGGAGCACTCAAGGAAGATAAGGCCATTGTGGAGAAGCTAAATGAATTCTTTGCATTGGTCTTCCCTGCAGAAGATGTCAGGGAGATTCCTGTACCTTAGTCATTCTTTTTGGATGACACATCTGAGGAAATGTCCTAGACTGAGGTGTCAGTAGATGTGGTTTTGGAACAAATTGATAAATTAAACAGTAATCACCAGGACCAGATGGTATTCACCCAAGAGTTCTGAAGGAACTCAAATATGAAATTGCAGAACTACTAACTGTGGTATGTAACCTATTGCTTAAATCAGTATCTGTAGAAGATGACTGGTGGATAGCTAATACAACATCAATTTTTTTAAAAAAAAAGGCTCTAGGCAATTTTTTAAAAAAAAAAAAGGCAATTACAGGCCAGTAAGCCTAACTTCAGTACTAGGCAAGTTGGTTGAAACTATAGAAAAGAACAGAATTGTCCTACACATAAATGAACATGATATATTGGGGAAGAGTTAACATGGCTTTTATAAAGGGAAATCATGCCTCACCAATCTATTAGAATTTTTTGAGGGTATAAATAAACATGTGGACAATAGTGATCCAGTGGATATAGTGTACTTAGATTTTCAGAAAGCCTTTGACAAGGTCCCTCATGAAAGTCTCTTAAGCAAATCAAGCAAAGCAAAGCAAGAGGGAAGGTCCTCTCATGGATTAGTAACTGGTTAAAAGATAGAAAATGAAGTGTAGGAATAAATGGTCAGTTTTCAGAAAGGAGAGAAGTAAATAATGGTGTCCCCAAGGGCATAGTCTGTCATGGGACTAATGCAGTTCAACATATTCATGAATGATCTGGAAAAGGTGGCAAAGTTTACAGATTACCCAAAATTATTCAAGATAGTTATGTCCAAAGCTGACTGTGAAGAGTTACAAAGGGATCTCACAAAACTGAGTGATGAGACAAGAAAATGGCAGATGAAATTCAATATTGATAAATGCAAAGTAATGCACACTGGAAAGAATAATCCCAACTATACAGGTAAAATGACGGGATCTAAATTAGCTGTTACCACTCAAGAAAGATCTTAGAGTCATCATGGATATTTCTCTGCAGCCGCAGTCAAAATAGCGAACGGTATGTTAGCAACCATTAAGAAATGGATAGCTAAGACATAAAATATCATAATGCCACCATATAAATCTATAGTAGGCCCACATCTTGAATACTGCATGCAGTTCTGGTTGTCCTATCTCAAAAGATATTTTAGAATTGGAAAAAAGTACAGAGAAGGGCAACAAAACTGATTAGGGGTATGGAATAACTTACATGAGAGGAGAGATTAAAAAGACTGACTTTTCAGCTTAGAAAAGACATGACTAAGGGGTGATATGATAGAGGTTTATAAAATCATGAATGGTGTGGACAAAGTGAATAGGGAAGTGTTATTTACCCCTTTACATAACACAAGAGCTAGGGGTCACCGAATGAAATTAATAGACAGCAGGTTTATAAACAAACGAAAGTAAGTACTTCTTCACACAACACAGTTAGCCTCTGGAACTTGTTGCCAGGGGATGTTGTGAAGACCAAAAGTGAAAGTGGGTTCAAAAAAGAATTAGATAAATTCATGGAGGATAGGTCCATCAATGGCTATTAACCAACATGGTCAGGGACGCAACCCCATGCTATGGGTGTCGCTAAACCTCTGACTGCCAGAAACTCAGACTGGATGATAGGAGATGAATCATTCAATAATTGCCCTGTTCTGTTCATTCCCTCTTAAGCATCTGTCATTGGCCACTGTCAAAAGACAGAATACTGGTTTAGATGCACCACTGGTCTGACCCAGAATATCCATTCTTGGGTTTAATGAGAAGGGGTAGAATAAGCTGTTATATGTTAAAGTGGAACAGACCTCTGCTTGTACTGCACTGTCAGTCTTAGGTATGGAGAAAGGGACAGCATATGTAATTCAATGTACAAGCATGTGATGTGGAGGGCTATGAATTTGAGAAGAGTCTATGAAACAAGGACTGTTCAAATGTTTGTGACTCCCTTACACTCCCAAGGAAAAGGCCTTATACTGTGTTGAAGCATCAATTAATTTCCTACCAATGTTATCGGCAGTTGTGCTATGTAGCCAACAATTACAGCTCAGTCTCCAACAGTTCTTACATCTGACAGATGTTGCTATCTTCTGTGACATGGACTGGGGGTCTCAGTCTAGTTTCTGGTGGACACGTGCCCATATGATTTACCGTCTCACTCTTGCAGTTGATCTGCACATCAGGGTTGTGGCAGTGTTTACAGGAAGCTCACACTGCTGCTTTCTGTGCCTCTCCTATTCTGTGGATAAAGAGAGTTCAGTCTCCAGAGCTCTCAATCCAGCATGAGGACTATATTCCTGTATAATGTCTCTAAACAAAAGCTAACTGTTGTAATGATTATATTGTTTCTGATTTTTACATGACAAGGATTTGTAAACTCAGCAGCGAAGATGTGGTAGCACAGGCTTTAGCATGGGCTGTACACGCCCACCCAGAATCCTATCAGACAGACATTGCTAGCCTGTGCCAGGGTCTATGCCCATGCATCTTCACTGGTATTTTTAGTTGTGCTAGGCGGATTAAAGTTAGCATGGGTATGCCTACCCGAGCTGCAATCTCACCTCTGATTGCAATATAGACACACTCTAAAAATGGCTCGACCTGGGCCATTTACTTTTTGCTTCAGCTCTGCCTTCTTTACCCTTGCTGCTCCTGTCTCCGCACAACCTATCCTGCCTTAGAAAAGAGCTGTGTGGAAAGTAAGCCCTGATCCTGCCTGGGGAAAGTCCTATTCTAGTTAAACTACAGAATTTAACAATTACGTAAACTGGAGCTGTGCCCCCAAAAATGAAAAACCAGCTTGAAGAAGCCATGTATGAGTTTAGCAGGCTTGAACATCTCACCATAATTGTTACAGTGAGAGGTCACTTCCAAAGAGCCTACTCTCCAGAAGCAATATGATGGGCAGTTGCTTCCAGAGCATAGGAGGGCTGGCTGCTTTTCCAAGAGACTAACTCTCTCCTGCTACATGGATTCCAGTCCCAGAGCATGGGATTTACTAGGCTCCTATCACAATGCAATGGCATTAACAACGAATGGGGTTAGGAATAGAGTGATGCACATAACTGGCTTTTTTGGTTTGCTGGCTGTTCAAAAAATTAAAATGATCAGGGAAAAAAGTTAGTTTCAGGTCAACCCCAAACAAAAGTTTTTCAGTGTTTTAATTGAATCAAAACATTTTGTAAAAAGTAGTTTGGTGTTGAACAAAATGTTTTGTTTGACCCTGTAAATGGACGTGCCTATTTTGGAGAACCTCTCTGGCCAGTTATGGCTCTACTGAAACTTACCTCAGTTTCCCCTTCGATAAGGTAACAATGAAGTCACTTTAACAGCCCATTTAATAAACCACTCTGAAAAGAGCACTTGAACTGTGGGTTAAGCTCTTACTTGGAGCCCAGACAAAACTTAAATGTCCCAAACCACAGTCTTTGAGTCTGGACAGATCAATCCTCAGGAGCTGGAGCCAGGATTCTCCCTTGCCAGTTGTGCAGCTTCTTCCCAGCCCACCCTGCTAGTCTTTACTGGCTTTCAGCTTCCTCTACCAGTGGCTCATTCAGCTTTAAGGTCCCAGGCTTCTCTGCTGCCTGGAGAGCTTTGCAGTCCCTCTCCCTCTCCTTGCAGCTTCCTATGTTGGGTTTTTGTTTTTGTTGTTAATAGGGAATCAGCCCTCTTTAGCCAGCTAGTTAAGCCAGCCGTCTCAGGTGTGGTGGGCAGGGCTAATGGATTGGGGCAGGGCTGGCCAGCTGCAGCCCTCAGGCCCATAAGGGGCAGGCCACCCCTTTACAGACCTAAAATGAAACATTTCATTTCATTTCAATTCATTTCATTTTTAAAAACGTTTTAACTCTATTTTTTAAGGAAATTGCAGAAATTTCAAAATGAATCATCATTCCAAATTGAAAAAACAAAAAGTTGTTTTTCAAAAATGTTGAAACTAAATTATTCAAATTTTTTTAAAGATTTTTTTCTGATTAAAACCATTTGGTGAATTTGACACATTATAAATGTTTTGGTTGACCTGAATCTGGATTTTTGGTGGAAAAAGTTTTGCCCAGCTCTAATTAGATTACCAAATATTACAGCTAAACCCAGAGCCAGGACTTTTGCAGGTTCTCCCTCTCTTTGAGTGGTTTTAAGATATCAGAAGCCATCCAAGGAGGGGTGAACTGGAGTCTCTCATTTCTTGGCAGAGTCCCTTGTTGGAGGCCCCTTTGATCTCTTTGACAGCTGAGTGGCCATAAGTTATGCAGCATGATAAGCCTGACTTTGCATACTGTAACTCTTCTGGGGACCTAGCCTCTTGGATTCTGCCTTGGATCAAGGCTGGATGTTTTTCAGAAGATACACTTTAGTTCAACCACAGCTACTGGGCCTGAAGCAATAATCAATTCAAGGAAGTCCTATGGCCTGTGTTATGCAGGGGGTTAAACTGAATGTTCACAATGGTCCCTTCTGGTCTTAAAATGTCTGAATCTATGAAAGTGGATAGATTTATAGAAGAATGCACCTGCTCTCCAGTGTTTCTGCTTCCTAATTACAATCAGAGACCCTCCCCTGTAGTACCATGCATCATGGACCAGCCTTTCAAGAATGTCACATCCAAAGCAGACCATTGTTGCAAATTCCCTATTACAATTCCTACACACTTTTATATAACAAACGTAAAATCAGAGACTGAACCCAAAGCCCCTTGGCAGAATGAGCCATTTTTTGCCTGATTCATCTACGCTTGCTAAACAACAAAGCTACATCATGTTCCTTGATACTACAGGGAGTTGAGAGCCGCTAGTGATTCAATTAGATGTGCGCTTGATACTTTTATGTATATTGCCTGCCAAAACTAAAAATTAATGAAGCATGTAGAAAAACAACCCCTACTTCTTGTCAAGCTCATTTTATGGTGCAAATAAATTCAGAAGGGGAAAACAAACAAATGCCAATAAAGGGTCCCAGCTCCTAAACAGGGTGCTCTGTGTTATTGACAGATCATAGTTTTTGATTACAGCAATTCCGGCTTGCAGCACGCAAGCTATGCACTGCACTTGTATGTCTGTTAGGGTCAAGACATTCCTACAGACCAGAACTGTGCATACAGAAACAAGACAAGTGGGTGGAACTGGACAACCCTGCGGGTCTATTAACAAGGACTCCATTTCTACAATGCATCTTCCTTTTTGCAACATGCTATCCCCTGCAGAATCTACAGTTTGGAAGTTCCTACAGACACAGCATAGAGCCTTTCCCATGTCTGAATCGAACCCCATCAGATTTCACAGGCTACACTGGCAAGTTTCTGTGCCACAAGTTATACCACTTGTATTAAAATTCTGGAATTAAACCGCTGTTGCGTGTCCACCCTGTGCTCCTTGTGACGCTGGAGAGCATCCACATTAGCAGCTCTTGCAATGGCAAAGACAGCAGTGCATTGTGGTAGCTATTCCACTGTGCAACTGGCCGCCAGGTGCTTTGGGAAGGGTTTACAATGCCTCGTGGGGCAGGCACAGCATCTCATGATGCAGGTTTCTCAATCCCATTGTTCCATGGGCATCCTACTACACTGCCAGCTGAAGGGTGTGTGTGTGTGTGTGTGTGTGAGAAACAGGGAGCATGTGAGAGTATGGAGCGGGGGAGAGAGACAGTGTGTTTGGGGGACAGAGTGTGTGTCCACATGCTATCTTGTAAGTTCAGACAGCGACAGGAAGCAACCAGTCCTGAGGCAGGGGGAGGGGAAAACCCCGACAACCACAGCACACAAAGGCTGACAGAAAGAGTACTTCGAAAGGGGAAGGGTGCATGTTTCCAGGGCAGCTGAGATCAAAACAATGAGCAGAGCAGTCACTTGAGGCATTATGGGACAGCTCCAGAGGCCAAAGGAAGCGCAGAAAGCAATCAAGTGTCTACACTGGCAATAGAGTGCTGGAGCCTCTGCGCAAATAGCCTTATGACTCTCATCAAGGTGGATTTTTTTGCAGCACTGCAACTGAGAAGTTTCTGCGCACAAAGTGGCTTGGCAGTATGTACAAGTCTGCAGTTTGAGCACAAAAAGCTGCTTTACTGCGCAGAAACTTGCCAGTGTAGACAAGCCCTGAGTGTTGGACTAGGTCAATATGGAGATCTCTAGGGGAAAACCAAGGTGTTGCAGGAAGTGACTTTGGTGACTCAGTAGGTGGTTCTTCCTGTCAAGTAAGTATTAAATCAATGCCCCAGGATGGTGTTATGGAGCACTGTGTTGCTATCTAACTAACACATAAGATGAAACACCAGGCCCTCAGCACTTGCAGCAGCATTAATATTATCTGTTCACATGAGATTTGAATTAGCTCAGATTTGCATATGTGCAAATACCTGGGCTTGTAGCACAGGTCAAAGAACAGAAATAGCATGATCACAGCAAGGTGAGTTATTAGACTCAGTTCAGTGTCACTGGATGAATTATTCCCTTCTGCTATTTGCATATTCAGTGTCTACACACACAAGGAATGATTGGACGAAGGAGGAGAAGATTTAGGTAGCTAGAAAAATATGTACCGAAAAGCATCCCTCCCAAAATTATGCCTTAAATGATCTTTTTGTTTGTTTTTTTAAATGGAGGTATTTTTATTTATGTTAAGGGGGGTTAACTAAATTTTAATTAAAATGACAGGTTTCAGAGTAGCACCCGTGTAATGCTTGAATAGAGACTGGGAGTGGATGGGTCATTACACAAAGTAAAACTATTTCCCCATGTTATTTCTTCCCCCCTCCCCACCCCTCACTGTTCCTCAGACGTTCTTGTCAACTGCTGGAAACGGCCCACCTTGATTGTCACCATGAAAGGTTTTCCTCCTCCCCCTCCCCCCGTGCTGGTGATGGCTCATCTTAAGTTATCACTCTCCTTAGAGTGTGTATGATAAAACCCATTGTTTCATGTTCTCTGTGTGTGTATATAAATCTCCCCACTGTATTTTCCACCGAATGCATCCAATGAAGTGGGCTGTAGCTCACGAAAGCTTATGCTCAAATAAATTTGTTAGTCTCTAAGGTGCCACAAGTACTCCTTTTCTTTTTTAATTAAAATGTCTATTTGATATTAAAAAAGAGATTAATTTGGCTTTTCATTTTCCAGCCCCAATCTCTTCATCCCAGGACAGCCTGTGAGACAAGGATTGCTGAATCTTGTGCAGACCCCGACTAACATACAAAAGATGACTGGGGGAAGAAAAATGAATGATATCAAATAGGCATCAAAGTAAAATTTGTGGGAGACATCCTTTATATTTACAGCAATGTTTGTGTAGCTGTTGGTATCCATAAATTATACTAGTCATTAAGCTGTACCAGAGCCGGCTTGGTGCCTTATAAATTATTATTTAATCAACAACATTAAAAAAATGGCACATTTCAAGGAAAGGAGAAACAAACAATGGCTTGGGGGCCCTGCACAGACTTAGAACCTCACAGGTCCTGCTTCCAATCACTCCCTAATTTGGTAAATATTGGAATCCACTGCCAGGCTCTGGACATGAATGACATGATTGAACTCATCCCTGATCATACAAATTTGACCTAATCTCTGAGCAGCTGGGCAAGTGAGAATTTCCTTGCCATCTTGGTCATGGGAGTAAAAAGGGAGATGCTGAAATGAATCCAGACATTTATGAAGATGCCCTGAAGTTTATATATCTACCATGGTGCTGCTGCAGGATAAAGTCAAGGGCAGCAGAGTCATATAACATGTGGACACCCACAGAAACTCTTGAACCATCAGTTCCCATTGCTGCCAATCTCTTTTTGGACCAGCACATCCATATGCAGCAGGGAAAGGATTAAATGCAGAAGAGTCTGGATGAGTGCACAGAGTAATAATATCAGTCAATGGGACCTGCAGATATTCAGTCCTGAAAAGCAGGCCCTTACTCCTCTGCAAACATGAGTAAAGTGTGCAAGAACCCAAAGTAAAGGAACACGCTGCTGAACTTTTATGGATGAGCAAGTGCTTGTGTAACGCAAACAAACGCCGGTCGTCGTCAGGCAGGATCGAACCTGGGGCCTCTGGAGTTTAGTGCATGAGCCTCTACTGCATGAGCTAAAAGCCAACTGGCTGTTAGCTAAGGCTGTAGAGCAGACTCATTAATTGCTCTCTCTTTAAGTGGTCTCAGTGCCACTAGATGGGACAGAATACCACACCCAGAAGGTGTGTGGGTTACATACTTCCCCTAGCTGAGAGAGCACATCCCAAGCTTCAGAGACTTCCCAGTTGAAATCCCAGATGAGCTCCCACTTGTAACACCAACAGATTCTGGTTGTCGATGGGCAGGCTAGAACCAGAGACCTCTAGAGCTTACTTCATGAGCCTCTACCGCATGAGCTAAAAGCCAGCCACTTGTCTTTTGGCTCATGCACTAAACTCCAGAGGTCCCCGGTTCAATCCCGCCCTCCAACACCCAGACCCTGTCAGCGTTACACTTGCTAAGAAACTCCTCAGTGGGAGCCCCATCCTATCCATTTAAGGCAGTGGGAACATGACCATTGCTTTCAATGGAAGCAGGAATGGGCCCAGTACTTGTTACTGCTTCCATTCTAAGAGGCAGGAGCACAGTTCTGTATCAACCCATTCCATTGTGCATTAATGTGTGCTGGGTAAAAGTTTTAAATTTTATTTGTACGTAAGTGGCTTCTGGAAATACCCACATGTGAAGTTTTTTTGATTCGCTTTCCCCACACTCTTCCCAAATAAAAAGAGAGATTTGTATGATATTTAATTAATATGTCTTCAAAAATATTTTTAACAGGCTAGCTCTGCATTCTAATTTACTTCTCCTCAGCTAAGACATGCCATTTAACAAGATTTCTGGATTTTGAAGCCCCTAATCTGCTAATTAAAACTGAAGCCCTCCTTGATGCTCCTTGTGTCTTAGGAAAATTCATCACTGGCTTTTCAATTTCATTTGCTTCTTTCTTTGGCAGTTCAGAGGTCTCTGAATCAGAGGTGTTTAAAAACAGAGCATATAGGGATTTAATGTTGGCATTAGACATGGAGAGAGTGTGTACTGTCTAGTGCTTAGACTAAATATGGTGTCAGGACTCTTTTCTCTTATCCAGTTCTGCCACAGACTCACTGTGGGGATGTCTACAATGCAGCTGGGTGGTATGATTCCCAGCTGGGTAGACATTCATGCATGAGTTCTGCTTGAGCTAGCACCTAAAAATAGCAGTTTGGCCATGATAACCGTGGCTCGAGCTAGCCATCTTAGCACGTACCTAGGGGTTGGGCAGAACTGTACTCTGGTAGCCAGTCACCTGTGCTGCTGCAGCCAACACAGCTAAGTTTAGTACACTAACTCAAGCAGAGCTAGCCTGTGTACCTGTACCTGAACTGGGTACTTTCAACTACTGTGTAGAAATACCTTGTGTGACCTTGGACCTGTCACTTTATCACTCTGGGCCTCCAATTCTCAACCTCTAAAAATTAAAGATAATAAGTAAAGTCTGGTGGCTGGAGACTGCACATTTGCAATGACAGACTCCAAACCCTGGAAAGCCCTAACTGAAGAGATCAGGAGATCACTTAAACTATGGTCAGGGCAGAATACAAGACACACCTTGGTACAAACACCCAATGACAAGAGAGAAGAATGACCTGGCAACGTCTCAAAGAAAAGAAAAGGAAAGTGAGAAAAGTAACAGAGAGCGTAGAGGAAAAAATGGATTAGGGAAATAATTATCCCCCCCCACACACACACTAAGCAATGTCATCAAATCAAATGGCGGAAAGTAGGATGGGAAAAGGGAAGGATGGGGGCAGGAGCTGTGACGAGAGGTATAGGAACAGGCCAGGGAAAACATAGGTACAAGAGTCTATAACCACTAGAGAACACAATGTTCCAGAACTTGGAATTGAACCCATCATTGCTGAGTCTCAGCCTTCCTTTGCTGCGTAGTAATTATCGGTGAAGACCACTGTTAGAGAGTGTGTCTCCCTCATCCTCTAGTGGAAGTTCCACATAGAAGATAACAACCTCCTACTGCTACCAGATGTTCCATTAGCTAAAGAAATAGATGACTGTGCTGTGGATATGAATATCCTAACCCCGCTGCTGATCTATGATTCAATTTTTGTTCATGTAATTTTTAAGTTTTTAAAAAGACTAGGAAATTATATCCCAACCCCTCCCACGCCATACAAACAAAACGCCCCACCCAAAATCAGGTTAAAAGACCATTAAATTTGCAAAGTCAAGCACTCAGAAGTTAGAAAATGCCAGAATAAGGATGCCTGTGCAATCTTAATTTGGCCCCTTTGAGCATATGTATCGTGACAGTTTTAAATTACACATTTTTTCCCCGCAGGACCCCTGCTTCATTCAGTGAACAGGCTGGACCTACTCTTGGGGTAGAACAAGGATGTGCAGTAAAGGAGACTGTTGTCCGTAGGACTCCTGCCTTTTTTGTTGCAGAGTTGGAAGGTGTGTAGTTAATGAGGCAGGAAACTGCAGGAAGAGAAAGGGCAATTTCATGGTGAAGGCAATTGATTGGTACCCTGAAGAACTGGATTCTATCCCCTTCGTCTGCCAAAGAGTTTCTGTGTGCTACTGGACAAGTCACTTAAGCCAAACTCTTCCTAGGTGATTACTAATTCTGTGTTCTTCATTTTCTGGGTGCCCAACTGGAGACCCTGGGGCTGATTTGCAGAAGTGCTGAGTGCTCACAGCTGCAACTGAGATCAATGAGGGCTGGGCTTTGAACATATAAAGTGCTATAAAAATGCTTTCAAAAAATCAGGCTTTCGGTTTCTAAAACTGAGCATACAAAATTTGACGATTTGGCATTAATTTGTGTGTCTCAATTCAGAGTAAAATGGGGAAAGCAATACCATATCAACCCAGAGGGGTGTTGTGAAAAATCAATTCATTAATGTTTGTAAAGAATGAAGCAAGAAACTACAATGAGAGCACCATTAAAGTTCTTTAGATGCAGTTTTTCTGGATGTAACAACAGGTAGCTTTCTTAAAATTATAATTAAATAAGGAACTATAACATATAAGAACCTATACTTTACACTTTCCCCTTTTTCAATTAGGAAATTTGGCTGACAGGCTAAATTTATCTTCATTGTTCTTGAGAAAACAAATAACTGAGTATAATAAACCACTTCAGAGCATAATTCCCTATTAATCTTGCACAAAAACTAAGTGGTTTTATTATTTTTCTTAGGGCTCCCCATAAAATACATCATTTTCTTCTGTCATTTGCTTACTAATCATTGAACGCAAACACCACATTGGAGAATTAATAGTAATCAGCAGCAACTGCCACAGAGAGTTCTGCAAAGAAAGCAACGTCCCCCTCTAGCATGCATTAGTAACCATTTACTCACTGGAACCTACACAGTTTACAGCTGTGGAGAAATTAATGCTCACACCCACACTCCTGGTGAAATATGGTGTGTGCAGATCTTTTAGAGGAAAGTGAAAGAACCCCAAAACAAACAGTTTGGAATTATGGAATTCTAACTATGGAACAGGAAAAGAATGGAAATTATGGGCAAGAACAAACTGGAGTCTTGAATAAGACCCACCTGGAATTGTGAACTTTGATGTTCAGTTTCAAATGCCCAGGTCACCTTCCTACAGGTTGTTTCTCATTTCAGAGGGAAACAGCTGTCCAATTCCCTCTTCTCTGTAGGACCACTGGAACCCAATTAGCTAACACTAAACACCTTAGAGACTAATAAATTTGTTAGCCTCTAAGGTGCCACAAGTACTCCTTTTCTTTTTGCGAATACAGACTAACACGGCTGCTACTCTGAAAACTAAACACCTTGAATGCCACCAGGCAACTCAGTGCTAACCAAAACAAATCACAGAGCTCCATATTATACAACAAAGGAATATCCTAAAAAAAGTTGGTAAAGCATATTTTTCCCCCTTTACTTTTTGAAAATAGAAACTCCAAAAAATTGGTCCAACTTTCATTAACACCCCTGCCAGCCTCTCAAACCTCTCCAGTTCTCCAATCTATTTTACACAGCTGTTAATTTAGCATGGGGGTAGCTCTAATTGGAGTGGTTAATAATCACTGGAAGATAAATGCTGCTTGCTGCGTAGGGCTGATGCTTACAGAAGCATGAAGTGGCCAACTAAGATCTCCAGGTTTATTTATAGAAAGCAGTGACAGGCCTGAACACTGGTTTTGTCTCAATGTCAACCAAAGATATGGAATTGCACACAAAATAAAATAGAGCCATGAAGAAAGAAAGCATGAAGCGAACGCTTCAGAAAAGAATAATACAGGCTAACCTACAACTGGAACTAGTAAGGATCTGAATGAACAGTCTGACTGCAATTGCCTTTGACTCCAAGACACCTTGTTCAAGTCCTGCTCAGATCATTAATGAAAGTGAGTTTTGTCGATCTCATCCTAATTGACTGGGGCATCACAATGCAAACAGCAACATCACTAAAAACTATGTAAGTGCTAAGTAGAAGTATCATCCATGGGTCTCAAAGCATTGTAGAAAGATATTCTAATTTTACAGATGGGGAAATGGAGGCATGGACTGGTTAAATGACTTACTTCAGACAACACACCAAGACAGTGGTTTAACAGTTGCCAGGTCCCTTGACTCCTATTCCAATGATCCATCTGCTGGATCACAGCTGTCCCGGAAATAAAATAAATTCATAGATAGCAAAGGTCAGCTAAGATTGCTTGTCTCATACAGTCCTACCCCTGTATTATTCTTTCTATTAATGTCTTTCCCACCTTTTTCTGAACCTTGTAATAATGGCCACCTCCCTCAATCATATATTCTTAGTGGTTTCCCATATTGGGACTGAGGTGCATTTTAAAACATGATGTAACAAAATCTACAGACACAGAGAAGCATCTCCATAACTAGCTACGTTGAACACAAGCATCTTCATAGATAGAACTCAGCATCTTTTGCTCGTAAAATGCAACCTTCTTCTAGCATAATTAAAAGTACCAGCTCTCTACTAGCTCTCAATAGTACTGCATTAAGGTATGCCCTTTGTTCATTGGCAAAAAGATCTCATGAGTTGTTTGGGATTCCAGCCCTGAATAATAGAAATCTTGCAAGATCAGCTATCTTGGGGAACACAGATCTTTCCTGGTTTAAAATCTGATCCATAAATGACATTGTATTTGGCATATGCTCATCCCTTCTTAAACTGCCCATGTTCCCTCCTCTAGCGTAGTTCACTTATGCTGTGTCCCAACAGCAGCAAATACCTGTTATATATTCTATAAAGGCAGTAGTTAAAATATCTGACTTCTAGCTCTCCTGTGGTGTTAATTTAATAGGATGGAGATGCAGTTCACTAGCTATAATGAAGGTCTAAAGATAAGTATTCACACACCTGCAATATCTCAAAGCCTTGGAACTTTATCTATAATTCATAGAGATTTTACATTCAGAAAGTTCAGTGAAATATTGGCAAGAAAATTAACTGCGCTGAAATTTGTACTTAACCAAAGAAATGACACTGGCCTCATCATCCCACTTTGTGAGATTACTTTATGAGCAGCAGCAGGATTCTTATGAAGGTGGAGTTGTATTAAAAGCCCTCGGCTGTATGTCAACTAAACCCTCCCACTCCAACCCCAGGGTAATTACTGTTCCTGTTTAGTGAGCAATATAGTTTTAAACACCCGGTCACTGCGGGGTCCCAAAGAGGATAGAAGTGCCTCCTCCTAGCATCTAGTAGGGATAAACTCAGTGAGCCACAGTCCCAAAGCATCAATACATCACAAAGCCCACTGAGATCAGTGCCAGCAAGTTTTTCAGGGGTAACGGTCATTATATTCACGAAAGAGACAAGCTTCCAATGGACCTGTACAAAACCAGCAAATTTAGAGCTGGCAAAAAGCACTGGACTTACAGTCCTGCTGACCAAATCCCCGTCTACAAGGCAGCTACAGCACAGACAGTAGCAGTGCAAGCTTTCTCTGCACTGAACTCCTCAACTTTGCTTTTAATGAAGGCAAAAGCACAGATGCAATGCCCATGCCCATTCAGTCCAGTTTTAGTGCCAGTTGTGACAGCAGTTTCTGTCAACTACTCTTAGAAACTGGATTGAAATGTATAAACTTATTTCATGAAGGCCACTCAACAGCCTGCAGATAAGTCATGGCTTTCAGTCACCACCCCTTTTACAGTCGGTGAGATGCATGCTGGAAATGGGTAGGCGAAAGACTTAGCATCCCATTTCCAGTCCCTTAAGCCATCCATTTTCGTTCTTTGGTAAAACTAAAGCATTAAATATGAAAAGAAGAGAGACTGTGAAAGGGAGTCAACTGCAGCAAGTCTCCATCGCTTTTCTTAGGCACTTCACCAAATTAGCCACCATATATTTCTCAGTTTGTAATAGGTCTGGTTCTTGAATTGTCACCAAGAGGCATAACATAAGAGAGTCAGAAGTCCCAAGTTCAGTCACTTACTTGCTCTGTGACCTTGAGCAAATCAGTTTGCCTCTCTCTGTGCCTCCATTTCTTTGTCTGTAAAAGGGAGATATCATTACCTCATGGGGGGCGTGGGAGGGGTTGTGAGGTTTCATTATTGCTTGTAACACAGAGAGACACTCAGATGAAAGGTTTCAGAGTAGCAGCCGTGTTAGTCTGTATTCGCAAAAAGAAAAGGAGTACTTGTGGCACCTTAGAGACTAACAAATTTATTAGAGCATAAGCTTTCGTGAGCTACAGCGGAATGCATCCGATGAAGTGAGCTGTAGCTCACGAAAGCTTATGCGCTAATAAATTTGTTAGTCTCTAAGGTGCCACAAGTACTCCTTTTTTTTTTTACTCAGATGAAAGGTGTTCTTCTAAAGACTGCAAATGCAAACAATCAGTGCTCAGTATGACATTGTCACCTGAATCCTTACCACATGCTAACACAGCATCTGTTTGATTAAGTCTCCAGGTCCTTCTTGTGTTGCGTCTTTTGTTTGTAAGAAGCACCCTTCCTCCCAAAATCACTCCCACACACACTGACTCAAACACTGCACCAAAAATGCAATTGGTGTACATGTGTTAGCCACCAGCATGACAATGATGTCATTCTTCAAATTACACAAATATCTCAAAAGTGTAAATATTCACAAACCACTAGTTCAACTGATGGTACCCCCAGGCTTCCATGGCAGAGCAAAACACTGATTATTATTTGTACAATGCTATATAAGTGCTGAGTTATTGCTTTCTCAGGAAGTAATGGTATGGAAATTAGAGTTAATGTCAAGTTTACATTAAAAATTACATTGACAATTATTGTGACAGATGAAATTGATTTACATGCATTTTGTAAACTGATTTGGTGCTCACTGATTAATGCAATAAATTAGAGGCTTACAAATCCCATGTGTGATTATATAAATCATTAACTGCCATCAGCAATGTATACTGTGTCAAATTTCTTGTTTGTGCATCAAAGAGACAATGACTTGTACAACATCAAAACTAGAATCAAACATCATAGCCTTTCTATGGAATAATGGACAGAGGCCCTTGATATGTGATCAGAATTATCCCCAGACTTTGTCATTGGAGCACATGGAGATATGACAATTGCTGAGTTCTGCTCAAATTTTCAGTGAAAATTGCTTTTCATATCAGGAAAATGTAGTGATGTGGGACCACCAAGGTCAAATCTGGAAACAAGCTTCTCCCAAGATTGTGTGTTTGTATCCAGAGATTTGCTTTGGGATTATCTCTGGAAAAAAGTTATTTCATCTAGAAAGTTCATGTAACAAAAGTGTCCCTCTCTGTGATCACTTTGATGTACAGTACAATACAGGTCAGTTCACAAAAGCAAGAAGAAACACTGCAGATGTAGGCTAAAAGCTTTTATAAATCATCAGCACAAACACTAGGAGAACTAAGAGGGACATATTTTCCCAGCCTTTTGCTATCCTATGGATGTCTTCCTCAGTGCAGCTGCAGATCTCATGTATTTTCACACTTGTTCCCTGCAATGTAAATGGCTATACCTGTTATAAACACAAGAGTTGTACAAAAGTTGCATGAGAAAAGCTGAAATTATGCAATGCTCGCCCTGTTCAGAGGTCATATTACAAATTCCGCCAGGCTTCATCCAAATATCTGATAATGTTCATTTATCTTTCAGGAGAACCTGGTCTGATTTATTTTGGTTTCACACTGAAACTCACAGTTTTGAAACTCCAAACCAGGTGCAAACCTCTGGTTTCACCCATAAACTTGGTTATTGGTTTAATTCAAACCCAGAACGCAAAAAAGAACCTCAAAGGGTCTAAATATACATGAATTGAGTTTGATACAAATCCCTGAGAACCGAAACTACTGAGTTTTGCTTGCCTCTCTGATAAGCAGCACACAGTATCAGCGATGGCCTAAAGTATACACTCGGTGGCAGTATAGTAAACCATAACAATTTGGCAAAATCTTCTCCCACCTAACAGCCCAATCTGCTGAACCACCCACCTCCTGTACTTGGTTACAATTTCTCCTTTTCCTGAAATCAGTGGCAAACAACAGGCGGTGAAGGGCAGGAGGCTAAATGAAGGCAGGAATGTGATCATCTATCATTAATGCACGCTCCTAGCATGGTTATGTCTTGTTAACACACCACCCATGCAGAAACAGCGATCACCATGGTTTACAAATTAAGGGCCAGATCTAAAGCTCATTGAAGTTAATGGAAAGACTCCCTCTGACTTCAGTAAGCACTGGATCAGGCCCTAAGTGAGGAGGGATCAGATGAGGACAGTCCTTTTGCTTAACATTCTAAATATCTTTGTGAGTAAAACTTAGCATTGTAGGGTACAAATTAGTAACAGGTGACCCTCAAAAAGGGTCCGGAGGTTTCATCCTAATGTCTGAATGCTCTTCAAACTGTGACTAGATGCCCTGCAATGTAAGGTTTCCCCCTTGGAGATTTCTGTAGCTCAGGACTTCTGCTTCCTAATGAAAAAAAACCAACAACTAATTTTAAACAAATTAACAGATCTTATTTTTTTGCCTTAAAAAAGGTCCACAAGGTTTTGCTTGGATTTGACTTTGGGCCCAAAATCTGGGTTGGCTCTTTTATGTAAATTGGTTCACATTTCCTAGTCATGAGTTAATTACACTGAAATCTAAGTATAATTAGGCTTTAAGAAGTAGAAACATTTAGTTGTTGGCCCCACCTATGTTACAACTATAACCTTGTCAGGGAAACCGATTACAGTACAGGTGTCCCATGGTCTGTTACAGCACAGTTAAAAGTTGTATTCTCAATGGGACATAATGTGTTTCTGTAAGCTGGTTACAAACTGGGCAGCTCAAGACTTTAGTCAGGTTATAAGGACACAATTTGCTTTAGTCAGCACTACAAATTTTAACCAGATTGTAACTGAATCCCTGACTTGGTTATAGCTGTAGCACAGATGATTCCATTATATATTTACATGGGGAAATGTGCAGCAAGCTTTACAGAGTTGGAGCATAGCAGCAAGCCAGCATTTGTGCTCTGTCTCTTAAACTATCACTTTTACATGTCTGATTCCATATTAATTACTTCTGCAAAGTAACTAGCACAATAGTGGTTCACGGTGTCCCCCAACCCCTTACTTGAGATGGGCATAGATCAGACCTGAAACCCCCCCATTCCCTCAGGCTTTGGGAATATTTATAAGCAGAGCCAACTCTAGACCTGAACTATGCATCTTGAGTCTCCCTCTAAAATGGGCAGAACTGGAATATCTAACCCAAATGCCCTTAAGCTTTAGGGAAATTCTGATAGTGAATCAGAATTTCACAACTGAGGCCCATCTCTAATTAAAGCTAGAGATAAGAAAAAAGCCCAGTTGTATGAAACACAGGGTGGAAGCTTTTCTGCAGAGAAGTATTTAAAATTATTAAAGTGTGACTGAGCCTATAAATAAGACACTTGTGACAATTTTATATTTAGATAAACAACGTCCTGCTTTAACTACTACTAATAAAGATGCCACATCAACTGCCACAATGTCGTATAATATAATTTCCCTGTCTGACTCTTAATGGCATATTGTAACTAAAATGTCCTGCCGGTTGAAATTTAGGCTAGAACTCAATGATCTTAAACAACTGGATTTGAAATGACTAACTCCTGAATGTAATCAGATATCCACACAGAAGGAGCACCAATTAAAGTCCTCAGCAAAGGCTGCGTATAATAATACAGGTCTTAACATCACTTAGAGACAATGTTGTTAAAGGCTGTATTAGGGGATGAAGTTACAGTCCCCACTTAAACAAAAATGACAGGGTCATTCACAGGGGTATAAAAATAAGCAAGATAATGGGAGTGAGTGAACCGCACCTCCCAGTAATGTAGTAATTGGAAAGTGATACAGCTCTTCTCAATGTTCTTTGAAAAGGAGCAAGGGATTGGATATCCAAAGTGTAATTCAATTTATGTAGATTTTTCAAAAAGACTGACAAAGGCTCCCATAAGGGAATATAGTTAACAGAAACCAAAGCTTTTTAGAGCTTAGTGCTTTTAAGGCTTTCGAGAGGCAGCATAAGCTGGTGAGACTCGGTGTCAGACGTGCCTGAGTCCCTTGGCGGCCTTGGGCAAGTCACCTGTCAGGATTCTGACACAGGCAGTCAGGACCAAGGGTCCAGAGCAGGGTCCAATCTGAGGCTGGGAGTAGTTGAACAGTTTGTAGTGAGGTTCCAAACCAGAGCCATACCAAGTGTCAGAGTCCAAGTCAGGGTCTGGGTCAGGAGGCAAAATCCAAATCAAGCTGAGGTTGAAGCCAGAAGTTCAGGAGCAGGAATGGTGTGGCAGTTACAGGAAAGCCGCACTGTTGCCAGGACACATCCTGGAACATCCCTTGGGTTTATATAGGGTGTGGAGCTAATCAGGAGCTATGAAACTGCTGCCTGTGAGACCCCTTGAGGTGGGGCTTCCCATGGCCTTTGTCTGCAGCAGGTCATGTGCAGGGGAGCACAAGCTGATTACAGCTGCTGCTGGATGGCAGCATGGAGATGCCAGCTGCCGGGCAGGTTTTCAGGCCTGGGTTCTAAACCCATGGGGCCTTACACTAAGCTATTTATGCCTGAGCAATCTTATCTGTGAAATGGGAATGTCACCAGTTCAGTAAAACCCTTATGCGCATGCTTAAATTCCACTGAAGTCACCCTCCTCACCTGTAGGCCCCTTTCATCTCTGATTTTGTGAGCGGATACCCCAGCTGGAGATCGGGATTCAGTTTCTGGATAGCAGCTGAAATGAGTTCAACAGGTCTAGTTCTTAGACCCCATTTGCACATATTGCCAAACCACCACATCATGGTGCATAAGTAGTGATGGTTAACTCAGAAGAGGTTACAGACTGGAACTGAAGGATGCGTTGCAGGGCACAACAGAGGTGCTCTGCCAGAGGTGTGCGGGACAACCTTGCACAGATCCTGCCGTTACAATATGGTGTTCTAAACCAGCACTATTAGTCCTGTATTAAAAAATCATTCACAAAGATTTTATGGCCTTACCCTCAGAGGCTCTGAACACCTCCTGCAAGGTTTATTACTATAAATTATGTATGTAGCACCCAACATGGGACATGATCAGTTTGTTCAAAACCTGGTGCCTGATGTTGTCTATTAAAAGCAGAGAAGTGGTGGGCAGGTTTTTTTATACATTCTGAGTATAAAACACCATTGACTTCAATAACAGCAGAACATGGGCAGCGGGTAATTGAGGCTGGGGATGGCTAAGTCTCCCCAAACCTTGGGCTGCTGGGGGAGGGGGGGCATGGTGGATTAACTACTGCACAAGCACACAGGGCTCATGCCCAGGGCCCTGTAAAAATCTCCCCCAGCCATGGCTCCAGGGCTGGAGGAGCTCTTGCTCCCTGGTGTGGCTACAAAGCTGTGGGGGTGGGGGGCTGGAAAGGAGTGAGAAGGGGGGCAGGGCCTTGGGAGGAAGAGGCGCTGTGGGGATGGAATGGGGGCAGGGCCACGGGGGAAGGGGCAGAATGTGGGAGGGGCTTCGGGCTCTCAGCCCCCCTCTGTGGGCCTGACCAAGCTCTGACTTCCCCACCCCACCCCACCCCACCCCACCCCAGCACAGGGGGCTGAGAGAAGCGAGCGGAGGAATTGCTTCAGCCAGAAGAGGTGGGGCAGGGGGCTAGCCTCCCCAAGGGGAAGCTTCACCCACCACCCAGGGAGCAGAATTAAACCATCCCTGAGCACTATTCGAAATTCCACTCTACAGTTCTTCAGCACAATTCTCCTACTCCTCCTGGCTCTCCTTTTGACAGATGGCTTTTTCAAGGGTGTTTAGGTGCTTAATTCCCAATCATTTCAACGGGTGTTAGGTGCATAAACACCTTTAAAATCTGGTCCTTAGTCTCTCTGTGCCTCAGTTCCGCATTTTCAAAATAGTATTTCCCAACCTTGTTGTTTTGGAAGGGTAAATACAGTAAAGACTGTGAGGTGCTTAATTAGGGCGCTTATAAGTATCTAAGATGAGATAGATCTAATCTAAGGAGCTCAAAAGCCATAAGTGTGAATGAGATAAATGTCCTTCTATGCAGTTTGGGGTTTATTCCTTGGTAGTTTAATTCAGGCTAACACTTGTGGTGACACTAAGCCCTATGGACCGTGTTAGCGTCTCTGAGAGTTAGATCCATGGGTATCCAGCAAGCTATAATTTGACACTTATCTTTGCTCAAGTGCAAACAAACAAAAACCAACTCATTGTGTCAGCAGAATTTGTACCTGAGCTGATCAAAATGAGGAAGCCTCTGCATGAGGTAAAGAGGAATAAATAAGGAGAAAGAGACATCTCTGTTGCCTGGCTGTGTTAGCTGGAGAAGAGATTGTCCTTGTTTCATTTATTAACTCTCACATGCAGATTATATGAACACCTGCAGCACTGAAACCCACACAGGTCTGAGGGAAGATGCCTTCACCAGATGATGTAGCTGCTGCTGTGACCAGCTTTACTGCTTTGGTGAGCAAATCTGAAAGAGAGCAATTTTCAAATGATGTGTGATGAGTCCCAGAAGTGAGGCATCCAATTATACTTAAACATACTCTTAGCTTAGCCAACGTTTAGTATTAACCTAAGACTCAAAACTATTCCTTCCCATTACTTGAGTCAAATCCCTCAACTCATACTTGCTACCTATTCCTTATTAAGGTGTCATTCATTTTTACTGCGGAGAAAATGCTCAGTTCTGTACTTGTTTCATTTAGAAACATGCAAATCAGTGTGGAAAGCCAGGATAAATTTGCACCCATATTCTGGCTATCCGTGACCCTAGTATGTCTGCACGCACACATGCAGTCCCCTTAAATGACTCCTGCTTCTAGAGGAATAGTCTATAGAGTGTGCCAGTACTAAAACATCTTCGGAATTTCTAAGCCTAATAGATGATAATTTCCTAACTCACGAAGTATTGCAGCCAACGCAGGGAAATGCTATATTACACCAGTGTTTCTCAAATGCGGCCACCGGGGGTTGCCCTGCAGCCAGGGCAGTTTCCTGTGCAGCATCAGCCCCTCACCTTCCTTCCTGCCTCTATGGGACATAGGTGGGACACACAACACTTACGGAGCAAGGTGAGGCGGCGAGGACAGGGTGAGAAGAGCGGGCGGGAGGGGTGAGGAGGCAAGAGGCGTGTGGGCCCTGGCGGAGGAGTAAGGACGCTAGCGGTGAGGTGAGTGGCAGGCGTGGGGGGGCGGCAGATGGGGGAGTGAGGAGGCGAGTGGTGAGGAGACGAGCTGCGAGGCAAGTGGGCCCTGGCGGAGGAGTGAGGAGGCGAGGGGCAGGCATGGGAGGGACAAGAGGGTGGACGGGGGTTTAAGGAGGCGAGTGGGGGCCCCTGGCGGAGGAGTAAGGAGGCAAGCGGTGAGCCAGCAGCAGGGTGAGGAGGGCGAGTGGGGGTCTGGCTGCGAGCGGGGAGTGAGGAGGTGAGCGGTGAACCACCAGCGATGGGCAGGGGGGTGTCTGTGGCAAGGGAGTGAGGAGGCAAGTAGCGGGCGGGGGAGCGAGGAGGGACACAGGAGGCGAGCAGGGGGTGAGGAGATGAGCGGTGGGCACATGGGCAGTGAGTGGAGCCCCCCTTTGGGGAGGCTAGTCCCTGACTGCACCCTTCTGCCTGCACTCCTACCCTTGGCAGCTGGAGCCCTGAGACCCCCCCTGTGCCCGGAGCCAGAAGCCCCCTGTCTGGGAAAGCCCGGAGTGCCCCCCACAGCCAGAAGATCCCTGGGCTGGCTGAAGCCCTGAGACCTGCCCCTCCTCCGGAGGAGCTCCGGGTTGGCCAAAGCACCCCTCATCCAGAGGAGCTCTGGGCTGACCAAAGCCCCGAGGCCCCCCCATCCCCCTGCCACCTGTCCGGAGGAGCCCTGGGCCAGCCGCAGCCATGACTCCCTTCCCCCCCTCCACTTCCCAGACTCAAGCCTCCCAGATATGTTTTTCATTATTATTTGGACTTCTATTATATAAAAGCATTTTTAAACTTACTTCAGAACTGTTATACAGACAACCATTTTTACCAGAAAAGCAAAAGAAATAATAATAAAAAAAGACAAGAATGTGCAAAGCACCTTATTTGTGTTTCTATTCCATTAGTTCCAGAATAGAGATAACTGTGCATGACTTTTATTACTGAGTCTACAGAAGCCCCCCCTCCCAAAAAAAAACTTTACATAAATAAATTACAATGATTTGGATGTATATATGTGCATATTACTTTATTAACTTTAGAAAAAATAAATAATTTTAGGAAATGTGTAAATGCGGCCACCACCACCACATTTGTTGCGAGAACCCCTGTATTAGACCATGTCCTAACAGATATAGAAGAACTGATGACAGAACTAAAAGTTAACAGTAGCTTAGGTACAAGTAATCATACTTGATCACATTCATAATATCCAAGCGGAATAATGTCCAAACAAGTAATAAATACACACACACACACACACACACACACACACACATATATATATACTTGGTACGTCAATAGAGTCAATTTCAGAAAACTGAAAACAATTATGAGCCAAATCTGCTGGGTGGAAGAATTTAAACAGAAAAATGTGACTAAAACTTGGAAATCATTTCAGAACACCTTACTGGGTGCCCACAAAGCCACAATCCTACAGTTGAGGAAGGCAGCTATTAAAAAAGACCAATCTCATTTACTTGGGGAAGTGAAGGCAGCTATAATATATATCAAATGCAAGAAAGGAGAAGTTGATTGTAATGAATATAAATCAGAAGTTAGGAACTGTAGAAAACTGATAAGGGAAGCCAAGGGACACAAGCAGATACCTATGGCCTGCAGAGTTAAGGATAATAATAAGATTTTAAAATATAATAGGGACAAAAAAAATCCTGACTATGGTATTGATCCATTATTAGATGGAAATGATATAATTATCAATAACAATGCAGAAAAGGCAGAAGTGTTCAATAAATATTTCTATTCTGTATTTGGGGGAAAACATGATATAATATCATATGGTGATGATAATACTCTTTCCATTCCACTAGTATCTGAGGAGGATGATAAACATCAGATACTGAAGTTAGACATTTTTAAATCAATATGTCCAGATAACTTGCATCCGAGACTTTTAAAAGAGCTGACTAAGAAGCTCACTGGACTGTTAATGTTGATTTTCAATAAGTGTTGGAGCCTGGAGAAGTTCCAGAAGGTTGGAAGAAAGTTATTGTTGTGCAAATTTTTAAACGGGTAAATGGGATGACTCGAGTAATTATAGGCCTGTCAGTCTGACAACGATCCTGGGGAAGATAATAGAGTAGCTGATACAAAACTCGATTAATAAAGAATTAAAAGAGGGTAATGTAATTAGCACAAATCAACATGGATGTATGGAAAATAGAGCCCATTAAGCTAACTCAGTAGCTTTTTTTGATGAGATTACCAATTTGGTTGATAAAGGTAATAGTGTTCACATAACATACTTAGATTTCTGTAAGGCATTTGACTTGGAAGCTCACAGCATTTTGATTAAAAACTAGAATGGAAAATTAACATGGCTCATATTAAATGAGTTAAAAACTGGCTAAGTGATGGGTCTCAAAAATATAAGTGTAAATGGGGAATCATCATCGAGCAGGTGTGTTTCCAGTGGGGATCCATTCTTGGCCCTATGCTATTCAACATTTTTATCAATGACTTGGAAGAAAGCATAAAATCATCACTGAGAAAGTTTACAGATAACACAAAAATTGGGGGAGTGGTAAATAACGAAGAAGACAGATCACTGATTCAGAGTAATCTGGATCAGTTGGTAAACTGGGCACAAGCAAACAATATGCTTGCTAATACAGCTAAACGTAAATGTATACATCTAGGAACAAAGAATATAGACCATGCTTACAGGATGGAGAACTCTATTCTGGGAAGCAATGACTCTGAAAAAGATTTGGAGGTCGTGGCGGATAATCAGCTGAACACAAACTCCCCATGTGCCACTGTCATCAAAAGAGCTAATGCGATCTTGGGATGCATAAACAGGGGATTCTTGAGTAGGAGAAGAGAGGTTATTTTACTTTGTAAAGATTCTCTGCAGATCCTTGGTAAGGTGAATGGTCAGAGTTCCATTGACTTAAATGGAGTTATGACTGTTTTCACCCACAGAAGATCTACCCAATCAGCTTTACAGTATATCCTCAAGGTTAACCAGTTCAAGCTCTTTCAAAACAAGAGAGAGTAAGCTCCAAAGCTGAAGTCCCTTTATAGAGAATGCTCTGCATGTAGCGCCCTCTCTTTTACAGAGGGTGCTGCAGCTCAAACACCTTCACTGATCAAAACCGTGGCAATCTGGTCACTCTTCAAAACTTCTTGGTTTTGCCTCAACTAAATAAAGTTACTTTAAGTTCACACAACATTACCTACACTCCCCTAAAATTACTGTGGGGAATAGTTTGCATACTGTAAATACTGGGGTTAAGTTACTTAGCTATCTAAGCCATTTGGCTAGTTTCTAAACGGGTCTGGCTATGGTATCACTGTTTGTTACTACTGCATATAATAAAAACATCAGATGAGTTAACATTGGGTAGAAAATTTAATCTTGATTTTCCTGATCTTTCAGTGCTTGCTTTCTCAACCTTCATGTTTCATTAATGCTAGTATATGTATATCTCACACCCCCACACAGACTTATGCAATAAAGAGCTTCAAGGCTTTGCCAGTGGCTCTATATGAATCAATATAACTAATAGTGATAATACTATCGAACTACTGAAATTTAATATTTCAGTAATAGTTTAATAGTTCGAAAGTTTATCTGCAGTGTTTTACCTCCCAACCTGGGTGGATATGGGGGGGAGGGTTTAGGGACACCTTATGTGGTCCAAAGCCAATTGCCCCACATCTCCATGGGGCTCCGCTCTGCTCAGCCAGCCGTCCCACAAATCGCTCTGCTCTGCCAGCCACCCTATGAGCTGCTCCAGCCATCCCACAAACTGCTGCGCTCCACCAGCCGCTCTGCTCTGCTAGCCATCCCATGAGCTGCTCCAGCTGTCCCACGAGCTGCTCCGCAATATATCTTCAGGCCCCCCACTACTTAACACAACACTCAGTGATTTCAGCTCTTAGTAAGTTTAGCTCTTTTGTGATTTCAGTTTGTAGTAGGGGAGCCTCAGTGCTGGTACACCATTGGCCCAATGTGAATTCAGCTCAGCAGCCTGTAACTAGACTCCTAATGGAATCAAAATTAGCTCTGATATTCCACAGTGAAGAGAGAGAGAGGAGGAGGAGGAGGAGGAGGAGGAGGAGGAGCAATTGGCATGTAGGGCCCTCACCAGGGGCCCATACAGACAGGTATTAATACCTGTCCCCAGCCCCTCTCAATTCACTGAGTTTTGGAACCCATGTCCCTTGCCTAGCGAGTGCTACTTAGTTGATGGCGAGTCTCTCCATCATAACAAAAGGCCAAGTACAGTTCCACTGTCCTTGATTCACATAATCAGGATAACAACAATTTATTCTTCCTGCCCCAATAACAGAGAAACTGGGGATCCCACAGCAGCCAAAGTGACCATTTGGGCAGCTATGGGCTCATGCTAGGTGGGGTGGGTATGCCTATGCAAATGAGATCAGCCCCTGAAGGTCTTTTCCACAACTTGCCACAACTCACTACCAGATGTCAAGATGGAGCTCATCCTGACTCTGCTTACACTTGGAAATAAGTAATGATGGTAATCATAGGTAACAACGCTTCCGTTGTAAAAGCAGTAGAGTGGATTTTTAGTACAATCAGTATTAAAGATGGGCCTGTATCAGAAATTAGCTCTGAAAGGTCCTGAACATCAGAGAAATTTCTTGGTATAATGGTCCAGCAGGTAGCATACAACACTGGAAGGCAGATAACCTAGGTTTTATTCCTGACTGTGTTCCAGATTTACTGAGGTACATTGTGTGAGTCATGCCACCAATTTGGGCCTCAGTTTCTGTCTGTCTGTCTGTCATATGAGAATAGTTATCTTATCCCTCCTTTGTAAACCATGTGTGATTTATTGATGAAAAGTGCCATACAGGCTTAAGGTTGATTATGAACCTTATGATTCAGGTCCAGACAGAGCCAGATTTAGCCATCCATACTCAGGCTGAGTAGCACCTTATTTCACAAGTAATCGGACTGAACCAACGAGGCTACTGTGCAGAGTAAGGTACTATTCAGCCTAAATACAGGTAGTGGACTCTGGCCTTTAGTATCTTTTTAGTATTTTAAAGATGATAATTTCATAAAGGTCATCTTGTTACTTCTGAGGGCTATCAGGGATAAAGGTATTAATTTAGGAACAGAACCAAGGGGCTCTGAGATACCTTAAGAAATTACCTTTTTGACCTATGACCCCGGGTGAGGGTATTGTGGCCCTTCTTGCTATTTTTGAAAGAAAAACAAGATGTACAATTTCAATGGGTTTTGTTACAACTTAATAAAGTGACCTTAAAAATTAAACAAACTTCACTAAAGATAGCTATAAATCCTACTAATTCAGTGTTAAACACAATTATATCTAAGTTATAACTTAAACTCAATTAATAAATCAACAAATTGACAATATGGAATGGAGTCACCAATGGACCAGATCAATGCATGAACACAACTGAGATTTGAATTATGAAGTTAACATATCATATAGCCAATTATTGTACATACTTAAGCCTGGAAACTTAGAGAGACATGGTCTGCTTTGTAGCCCTTTAAAGCAGTACGTATGCTTCTTCAAAGTTGCCACTTTCTGAATTATTTCTACTAGGGCTGTCAGATGTCTGTTCATGCTTCAACCACTATTCCAGAGGACATGCGTCCATGCTGATGACGGGTTCTACTCAATAACGATTCAAAGCAGTGCAGACCAATGCATGTTCATTTTCATCATCTGAGTCAGATGTCACCAGCAGAAGGCTGATTTTCTTTTTTGGTGGTTCAAGTTCTGTAGTTTCTGCATCAGATTGTTCCTCTTTTAAGACTTCTAAAAGCCTGCCCCACACCCCGTCCCACTCAGATTTTGGAAGGCACTTCAGATTCTTAAATCTTGGGTTGAGTGCTGTAGCTATCTTTAGAAATCTCACATTGGTACCTTCTTTGTGCTTTGTCAAATCTGCTGTGTAAGTATTCTTAAAATGAACATGCTGAGTTATCATCTGAGACCGCTATAACATGCAATATATGGCAGAATGCAAGTAAAACACAGAGCAGGAGACATACAGTTCTCCCCCAAGGAGTTCAGGCACAAATTTAATTAACACTTCTTTTTTTTAATGAGTGTCATCAGCATAGAAGTATGTCCTCTGGAATGGTGGTCAAAGCATGAAGTGGCATACGAATCTTTAACGCATCTGGCATGTAAATACCTTGCAATGCCGGCTACCATAGTACCATGTGAACATCTGTTCTCACTTTCAGGTGCTTTGTAAATAAGAAGCATACCGCATTATTTCCCATAAATGTAAACAAACTTGTTTCTTTTAGCGATGGGCTGCACAAGAAGTAGGACTGAGTGGACTTGCAGGCTCTAAAGTTTTATATTGTTTTCTTTCTGAATGCAGTTATTTGTACATAACTCTACATTTGTAAGTTCAACTTTCATGTTAAAGAGATTGCACTACAGTACTTGTATTAAGTGAATTGAAAAGTACAATTTCTTTTATTTTTATAGTGCAAATATTTATAATAAAAATAAATATAAAGTGGGCACTGTACACTTTGTATTCTGTGTTGTAATTGAAATCAATATATTTGAAAATGTGGAAAATATCCAAAATATTTATTTAAATGGTATTCTATTATTGTTTAATCATGCGATTAATCTCAATTAATTTTTTTATCACTTGATAACCCTAATTTCTACAATTATTTTTTTCCCACCTCATCTCTCTGTCTCTCTGATAGTATATCTACACTGCAGTCAGTATGTGTCATTGCAGCACATGCAGGCATACCTGTGCTAGATTTAATCAAGCTAGTGTGAGTGCCAGTAGCGGTGAAGCTGCAGCAGCATGGGCTAGCCACCTGAGGAAACACCCAGGGCCAGTGGAGAGCTGGAGCTGGTTTGCACTGGTTCGCTAGAACCGGTTGTTAAATTTAGAAACCCTTTTAGAACTGGTTGTTCTGCAAGGGACAACCGGTTCTAAAAGGGCTTCTAAATTTAACCGGCAAAAGGGGCACCTTAGACGCCAACTCCACGGGTGCTCCGGGGCTGGAGCATCCAAGGGGAAAATTTGGTGGGTGCAGAGCACCCACCGGCAGCTACCCACCCCGCCCCGCCCCGCCCCACCCCACCGCACCCCCAGCCCCAGCCCACCTCCGCTCCGCCTTCTCCCCTGAATGTGCTGCCCTACTCTGCTTCTCCACCCCCCCCAGGCTTCCCGCAAATCAGCTGTTCACGCGGGAAGCTGGGGCGGGCTGAGAAGCAGGTGGTGGCTTCGCACTGAGGCCCAGGGAGGTGGAGGTAAGCTGGGGTGGGGGGGCCCCGAGGAGGGCCACCTGCGCCACAGCAGGTAATCTCGGGGGGGTGCAGGGGAACCACTCCCCACCCCAGCTCACCTCCACCACCCTTGGCCTGAGTGTGAAGCCACTGCCTGCTTCTCAGCCCTCCCCGGCTTCCCGCCAAACAGCTGATTTGTGGGAAGTGGGGGGGGTGCGGAGAAGCAGAGCGGGGCGGCGTGTTCAGGGGAGGAGGCAGAGGCAGAGCAGAGGTGAGCTGGGGCCGGGCACGGGGCGGGGAGCTGCCGGTGGATGCTCTGCACCCACCAAATTTTCCCCGTGGGTGCTCCAGCCCCGGAGCACCCACGGAGTTGGCACCTAAGGTGCCACTTTTGATGTGATCAGTGGGGGGAGCAGCCGCTCCCTCTGCTTCCCCCCAGATAGGCTCCCCCGCTCCTAGGAGCCAAAGGGACCTGCTGGATGCTTCCTGGGAGCTGCCCCAGGTAAGCACTGCTGGGATTCCCCACCTCGTCCCCCAGCAGGTGCCTCTGGCTCTTAGGGGTGGGGTGGGCACCCACTACGGTGGCCCACGAGACCCTCCTGCCCAGTTCTGGGGGCAGTCAGGGGACAGGGGAAGTTGGTGGATGGGGTAGGAGTCCTGGGGGGGGCATCTAGGAACATGAGGGGTTGGATGGGGCAGGAGTCCCGGGGGGCAGGGGGAGGGGCAACGACCCCCTCATGGGGTGAGGAGGGAACCAGTTGTTAAGATTTTGGCAGCTTATCACTGCCCAGGGCCCTTGGCAGGGCTGTACAGTCCATGCTGAAGCCAGTGCTGCCGCAGCTTCACTCCTAGCAGTACTTGTGCTAGCTAAATTAAAACTAGCATACATGTGTGCCTGCACATGCTGCAATCACACCGCTGGTTACAGTGTAGATGTACCCTACGATGCAACAACCCATAATTTCTCGTCAGTACAGTGGTTTGTGCAAACACTCTTTTGACACCCCAGGGTTACACAAAGTGATACAGCTAGGATTTATGAGAATTAGGATAAGCAGTTGCTGTTTCTTTGACATGCATATGCACATGCCCTCTGTCTCATTCACATCTTAAAAAATGATGGGGAGAGATCTTGCCATGCAGTCTTTTTTTAAAAAAATATGGGGGGGGGACAAAAATGTAGAAAGTGGCTTAGACAAAAATACTGTCTCTTTAGCTTGCTTGGTCTTCAAAGCAATAGAGTCAAGACCGTAGTTCAGGGATCAGGTGATGTCAATGATAGCCTGGGTACCTTACATTGGCTCTTGGGCTTCCTTAAGCACTTGGGTTTCATCCTTTCTGGGGGAAGTAGGACAGCAGTCCTCATGGGTGTTGTGGTGGCCTGGAAGGATATCACCTTCTTCTGCATGTACCTGGATCTTTAAGGTTGCAATTCCAATTTGCTCTATCCAGTGGCACCTCCCTGGAGATCTTCTGAACAATACATGTCACCAACCATAAGAAAAGATGTGCTCCAAAAACATAGGATTGACAGAAGATGACTTCATGGATGCGGTTTTCAGACCCCTCTTGTGTGTGGGGGGGGTGGGGGTGGGGGAGCAGTACAGATGGTCAAGTCCTCCTAGTCTCCCACACATTTTGAATGTCTACAATAACCTAGTAATCATTTATGGTTACTTACACATCATCCGTACTTCTAATCCTATATTTAATATCATTCAGCACATTTAAAAATATGTTTTATTTTGTTTTTAACTGGTAATAGAATTGGGAAACCAGAATTTTATCTAGGCTGATGGGATGAAGCAAAAGTGCTCTTAAGCTTGATTAGTATAAAACTTATTTGAGCTGAAGACGAGCTAAGAGTTTGCAAAATCAAATTGAAATTTATGCACTAAGCCCAACTCCCCCCAACTGGAGTGATCGTTATATACTAAAGTTTAAGAACTAAACAGGAAGAAATTTCTGTCAGATACTATCACATTTCTATTTACCCATACATTACTGTTAAGGAGCTAAAATTCTTTGGCCAATTTGATCATTTGACTGCTTGAACATTTGGATACTGACATTTTCCAAGAGTTGTTTCATTCACTGAGTTATCCTCATTCATTTTCAGTGCCTTCATTTTCAGTGCTGTAAGAGACAGCATTTTTCTCAGATTCAAGGAGAAAAATGGCATAAAGCCACTCTGGCAGCTTTTTTAATCTCAGCTGCTGACATTGTTCTATTTCTGCATCATCCCCTGACATACGAATTGTGCCTAATAACTCTCTCTTCTGACATATACCCCCTTTCATGTTTGTTTGCAACCCTGCCAACCTGGTTTAGTTACTTTCCTCACTGATTCATCTTGGATCTAACTGAAACATTCCTGGCATTCGGGACTAATTTTCATCCAAACACCTCATTTATCATTGCCCTTGATCATTTTACAAACTGACTGATTATCCCTTGTGTGTGTAATCATTTTGCTTAATTAGCTTCCCATTGTTATGTACTTGCTTTCCTCTGCATCTTTAATATGGCTGGATGGAAAACAACAATTCCATTTCACTAAAATTTTTGAAGATTCAAATATGTTTTCCAAAATCAGGCAGTGCAGGGACTTCAACCTTGTTCTCTCTCATGCCGGGTGAGAGCCCTAACCACTGGGCTACTGGCTATTCTAGAGTGTCTTTCTTTCCCTGCCACCCAAAATTCCATCTTCACCTGAGAAAATTTCATTGAAGCCAATGCATGTGTCCAAAAAAAAAATTAGGTTTTGAAAAATAGACATTTAAAAAAAATTGTCAAAAAATCCCTGACCAACTACTATTTAACCAATAAGCTGCTTATTCACCATTTCTCTCACTGATTAGTCCTGATCAATTTGCTTAATTGCATTTAAAAAGAATTATTGCTGCCTGTGAAGGGGGACTTGCCACTGGAGCGCCTCCTTGTGGCTGAATGTTGCTCTCCAAATCTACCAGTGCCACTTTGGTTCTCTTCCTGGCCGGAAGGCTGAGTCACAGGTCATGATTTAAGTTCTCCCCTTCTAGGGCAACCAGATAACAATCATTGAACATCATCAAAAAGAAAAGGAGTACTTGTGGCACCTTAGAGACTAACAAATTTATTTGAGCATAAGCTTTCATGAGCTACAGCTCACTTCATCGGATGCAACATCATCGTGTGGCTCATTAGGAAGGTGATATGATGACACATCATAAGCCATACGTTGCTTGTAATAAAGCAATACACGTTGACAGCAAGGCTTTTATGGAAACCAAAGCCATTGCACTCGAGGAAGATTCTGCTAGGAATGATGTCGGCTCCTGACAAACACTTGTGCGACCTCACTGACAGAAAACTCATTCGCTCTGTGCAGTCTACCTCAGTTCTGGTCAGGTAATCAATACAGAGGGGGAGTGCACAGCACACTGGAGTGAACATTTCAGTCAGCTGCTAAATGCACCCCCAATTTCTGTGGATCCTGACATTAAGGCTGCTGCAAAGTTGACCCATTTTGCACATAATGATCCTGGAAAATTCATAGTCAACAAAATCCACAGAGATGTAAAGAAGCTTCAGGGAAATAAGGCAACTGGAATCTGTGGAAATCTTGCAGAACTGCTAAAAAATGCTGGACCAGCTATTTTTCTGTGGCTGCAGATACTGTTCAATATTATCTGGAGAACTGAGTTGATCCCGTCCAACTGGCATACAGGCATTATTTTACCTTGTTGGGAACTCAAAGGCAGTAAATAAGACTGTTGTTAAATACTAATTGCAGTATTACTCTTCTAATGGCCCTAGGGAAAGTTTTTGCTTCCGTCTTGTTGTCCTGAGCTGCTGATATCTGAAGAAGCAAGAGAAGAACACAACATATAGGCTTCACTCCTGGCCATCCAACAATTGAGCAAATCTTCACAGTGTGTCAGCTTACTAAGAAGGCACAAGATTTCAAGCATCCCTGTCACACAGCATTTGTGGACATTAAAGCCACATTTGATTTTGTTGTCAGGGAATTGCTTTGGCTGATCTTGAAACTCATAGGCCTCTCTGACAAGCTCTGTAGAATGTTTCATCTCTTATATGATGACTCCTTAAGCTGTGTTCTCTTAAATGGGGGGGAGGGGGAGAGAAGCATCTTCTTCCGAATTAAGTCAGGCATTCAGCAAGTACGAGTTGCCACATCAGACCTCTTCAATAGCATCAGAGTACATGCTTGATCAGACACTACTTCAAAGTATTTTAGGCATATGCCTTGATGATAAAAACCTCACTGATGTCAATTTTGCTGATGACATACCTCTAGTCATCAAATCAATGGATGAGCTAATTGTGGTACTTAAAGCCCTGGAAAGCTCAGTGGCAAAAATGGGTAATTTGGATAAAAATTTGGATAAAACCAAAATTCTTCCCATCAGTCATTTCAAATATGTTGTTGGTTCTAGTATCTTAGTGAGAGACCATCCAGTCAAGATTGTTGGTGATTCCATCTACTTCAGCTCTGTTGTCAATAACCTGGGTGGCATCAAGAAAGCATTGAAAAGTGACAGCAGTAATGTTTTGTACAAACCCAACACCCTTATAAGTCAAGAAACAACACTGAGGACATAGAATGTTTCAGTGGTTAGTATTCTGACGTGTGGAACTGAAACATGGCTCCTCACTGTCAAGATTGAAAAGAAGTTGGATGCCATTCAGATGAAGCATCTCGGAATGATCAAAAACATCAAATGGTACAAATTGAAGTTGAAAGAAGAGCTCTATATTCTACATAGGTCCCACTCACTCATTCACTCTCTAAGGTGGTACTGTAATCTGCTCTGAATGCCTATCAATTTACTAGAGAAAAATCATCTTCCACTTGGACCCAATGAAAGCAGGATGTAAAAGACCCCTTGAAGATTTAAAACATGATGGCTGGATGGTGTCAGACACCTGTCCCTCACCAGCATAGTACACTATAATGTGCCAGGTTTTGCTCAGGACAGAATATTTGTGGAGGTGCATAATATGTTTGTTGGCCTCTAAGCTGTCCAACTAACAGCATGAGAACTAACCAACCAACCTAACCTAATCTTCTATGGTAATGGAGTCCAACAAACCAAAGTCCAAGGCCTTGTTTCAGGTCTTCAGCCCTGATTCTGTACCCCAGGGTTCTCACTCCATTTTCTCAGGGCTCTCAGCGTTTCTTGTCCCCTTCTCTAGCCTCACTCTAACTAGTCAGTGGCTGGTAGGAGACGTAGCCCCCCACCCCCCGACACACACACACACTGGGTTCCAGCCCAGGGACCCTGTATCAAGCAGCCAAGACTGTTCCTTCTGACCAGTTGCTGCTGTTTCCCAGCTCCTTCCTACCCTGGCCTCTCTCAGGCCTTCTCCTCCACAACCTCTCTAGGTTCATCCAGGACTCTCAAGGGGTCTCCGCGTGAGTCCCCCAACCAAATCTCAAACTAAATGTACAGACACAAATCCATCCTCTGCCCTCCTTAGGCTTGACTTTTCATCCCCCTGTAGTTTCCTTTACATTGTTCCTTAGCTAAGCACCTCCCGGGCTCTCTCCCTGGAAATCCAAATCCTGCCCTTCTTTCAGGAGACATCACTAGAGTCTGCTCCACCACAGTGGCTGTTCTATGCTTTCCTTGGCTGCTTGCCAGCCTTCTCCACCCAGGTGAGGTCCCATGGCTTACTTGCCTCTGGGTTTTCTCCTCTCTTTAGTCCCATAGAATGACTGCAGAGCTCCTTACTCTCTACCTGGAATCCTTTTCTGCTTCAGACTTCCCTTCTTTATCCTAACTACCAGTCTCACCTCCACAACGCTTCATCAGTTAAGCCTGACCACTCTCCAGGCGCAGCCAGGTAACACAATTGGCCTCTCAAGTCCAAATTACACTTTTGCAGCATGTGTGGCGTATACACCCTATCACTGCCCCATCCCAATCACCTCCTAACTTGTCAACCATCAACTATCTAATCACTCTATGACCAGTTGGATCACAGAAACCCCCTTGGGACTGCCAACTGATGCTCTGGGACTACCTCTGAGTCTGCTTTCCCTGCCAGCTTGGGACTCCCGAACTTTGCCTGTTTGAGCCAGACATGCTTGCCTGCTGCAAACACAGACCCAGGTCTGAACCACATCCCCTAAAAGCTGCAGGTTTAACTGAAAACAGCTTAAGAAGCGTTCCTGTCTCCAACACTCAGATGCTCAGTTCCCAATGGGGTCCAAACCCAAATAAATCCTTTTTACCCTGTATAAAGCTTATACAGGATAAACTCAAATTGTTCGCCCTCTATAACACTAATAGAGAGGTATGCACAGCTGTCCCCCCCTCCCCCGAGGTATTAATACATACTTCTGGGTTAATAAATAAGTAAAAATTGATTTTATTAAATACAAAAAGTAGGATTTAAGTGGTTCCAAGTAATAACTGGCAGAACAAAGTGAATTCCCAAGCAAAATAAAATAAAACATGCAAGTCTAAACCTAATACAGTAAGAAAGTGATTACAGACAAAATCTCACCCTCAGAGATGTTTCAGTAAGCTTCTTTTACAGACTAATCTCCTTCTAGTCTGGGTTCAGCAATCACTCACACCCCTCTTGTTACTGTCCTTTGTTCCAGTTTCTTTCAGGTATCCTTTCGGGGTGGAGAGACTATCTCTTGAGCCATCTGAAGACAAAATGGAGGGGTTTCCAGGGGCTTAAATAGACTCTCTCTTGTGAGTGGTCCCTCTCCCTCCCCCTGTGTGGAATCCCAGCTACAAGATGGAGTTTTAGAGTCACATGGGCAAGTCACATGTCCATGCATGACTCAGAATTTTACAGGTGGCAGCCATTGTTCACATACTACCTTGAATATCCTCAGGTAGACTTCTTATGTGGATTGGAGTCTTCCAAGATCTGTTGTCCATTAAATGTTTCTTGACTGGGCACTTAACTTGCAAATTCCTTTCTAAAGAAGCTGACCAAATCCCTTACTAAGGCAACTTAAAATCAAAGAAGTACACAGTCAATATTCATAACTTTGAATACAAAAATGATACATGCATACAAATAGGATGAATATATTCAGTAGAGCCTAACCTTTGTAGAGATATCCTACATGGCATATGTAGCATAAAACATATTCCAGTTATGTCATATTTACATTCATAGCATATTTCCATAAAGCATTATGGGGTGCAACATCACCCACTCCCCCCTCCAAACCTATTACTCATGCCCCAAGATTCACCTTCACTCCCCATTATCTCCCTCTATGCCTCTGGTTTTATTATCTTCTTTCTCTATCTCACCTGTCCTCTTACTTGAGTCTGTTCCCTCCTTTCCCTTTTTCATGTTGCTGTCATCAACTGTTTATTTGATCACCATCCAACTTTCATTCTGACTTGGATTCCTGGCTCTCCTCCTTCCTGGCATCACAATCACCACCCTCTTCCTCAGTAACTTCACCTTTCTCCACTGACACATGCAAGCCCACTCAATGCCCACATTCAGCCCTACTGAAGCCAATGGGGGTCCATAAGAAACAGGGTCCATCTGCTTGGACCAGAGTGCAGGGCCAGGTTATATATCATTTTTAAAACCAAGGCTTGCTTGAACTAAACCTTTTATCCAGCCCATTGAGCACTTTGGAGATTTGGATGAAATGAAACAGATGAAATCTATCCCTGATTTTGGTTTTGCGAAGTCCAAAGTCAGGCTTCTTGTCCCATTCTCTGTTTAAAACTAGTAGACTTTTCTGAAAATGTAATGGTTAAAAAGAATAAAGGAATAAAAAAGTGAACTAGATTGTCATCTACTTGTGCAACGGAGCAGATCATATAATTCTTCTTTTGAATCTGGGGCAACATCAGCTTGAAATAAGGGCTTCATCAGCGAGGCATCTCTCTGCTTCCCCATTTCCCAAATGAGAATGGAGAATCCTACCATGTTAATAAATCTGAGCAGTTAAAACATCACAGGAACTAAGTGGCAGCAATTAATAGCAATAAAAATAAGTTCAATGTGGGAAAAGCAAATTACAGAGTTAATTTTCTTTCACTGAATCAACAGCTTCTCTGTTAGAGTAAGCTTTACTTAAGGGCAGAAGGTCAAGATAAAATCATATAAACTGTTAAAAAGTAGTGTAAGAGCCAATTGTTCAACATGCTAAAAAGTACTGAGCACTAACAACCGCCGTCAAATACACAGTGGGAGCTGAGGGTCACTCAGTGCCTCTCAGGGAGTTTTCAGTACCTCCCAAGATCAGGAACTATCTTCTTAGGTCATTGAAAAAGAATATTTAGGGTCAGATTTTCAAGAGGAGGGAAGCCAAGGATCCAGTTGTGTTTCCCTGATCTCAAGCCAACTGACCCCAGTGCATGTCAGATGAGAAACCTTACACCAGCTCCATCATACCTAGCTTCTTCCCCCAGAATACCCCATTCTCTGCCTTCCCCGTATATGCTGTGGATAAGGAAAGCATTTGGCATAGGAGGGTTACACCAGCATAGAGTTCCCCACATATTGTAGTGATAGGTGCCTGAACACCCATTGTTTCATGTTCTCTATGTATATAAATCTCCTCACTGTATTTTCCACTGAATGCATACGATGAAGTGAGCTGTAGCTCACGAAAGCTTATGTTCATATAAATTTGTTAGTCTCTAAGGTGCCACAAGTACTCCTTTTCTTTTTTGCGAATACAGACTAACACAGCTATTACTCTGAAACCTGGAAAATAGATGCCTTTTATATACACATTCATAAAACTCTCCTTCTCCAGTGAGCTCAGAAATGTTTTATTTTTTCTGGTCAATATATAATTATATTACATAACCATCACTGCAGCCACTAGTTGATTTATAGGGCTGCAGAATATTTACAATGGTTATTATATGAAATGATGGACCCCTAATTAAGCTATTGTGTTTCCTCTGGCAGGCCATGGAAAAATGTTTTAAGACTGAACTTACGTTTTTTATTGTTCTGATCATTAAAATTTAACAATATGGAAACAAAAAAAAAAAGGAAAGGACCACCATTGTTGTGGATTTACTTTATTTAGCCTAAAGAGAGACAGAAACCACAGTGGAAACTGTTCAACAATTACAGCTTCATTCCAAATGGCCACTGTATTCTCACAACTACAGAGTAGTTCTGTCCACAGCATGACATCCCTAATGGATCAAAATGCTAGAGTGCTAGAAATTATTACCGGCACAGGACATAGAATCAGAATAATCAGTACTGCTATACTTGGGAGTGAAGGTGAGCAGAGAAGCTGACTGCCAATGCTTTAGAAAGCAAACAAACAGCAAAGACTTTCCAAACATGTGCTTAGGCAAATTAGATCCACAGGAGAACCAACTCAATAGAACTATAAGAATAGCTCAGCCCACTATAAGGAAAAAACAGCCAATCTACCAAATTTCTGTTTAAATGCAGGAGACCTACAACTTGAACCAAAGTCCATTGAATGCCACAGAAAGACTCCCACTGACTTCACTAAGCTTTGGGTCAAGCCTTTAACTTGATAGTACCTCCATAGTAAGGGTGAACATCCAGTGAATTCTTTGCTCTGAAAATCCCTTATTACAAAAGAGATGCCACTTTCTCACTTCAAGATTTAGGGCAACTGGATGACACTGGGCAAGGCCAATTCTTCCCATCTTCACACTCATGCAGTCCTTCTGGTTTCAGTAGAGCTGCATGGCTGTAAATATGAAGGCAGAATTTGATTTTGGATCTGTAATAATAAATGGACAGAGATGTTGTTCTCAGATCTCCCCTTTCTTCACTCAGCAGTTTGTATAACAGGCTAACAATATGGTCTGTGCTCATTGCTCTGTTCCTTATCAATTCTCCTGTCAGATGGGCCTTGAGCAATGGATCTCCGGACCATACCAAAAGGGTTTGTCTGCTTCCACTGGAAGCAGGAATCTTCTCTCTCTGTCATATAATTAGAGTTGAGGAAATCATTCAGAGCACATAATTTGATTAATTTTGCCTCTCTCCATAAATTTTCTGCAAGCAACTTATAATACTCTCAAGTGAAATTGTTACTAGAAAACAATTCACTAGACACTTTCTATGAATAATTATTGACCCCTAGATTTGTTGCCAGCATTTTGTTGTGAGGCTTTAATATTTACAATTCACACAGTATAAGTTCTAATCAGACACATTTGTCACATGGTATTGCTTCAGTTCCTGACTGGATAAGGGTAACTCTTACAAGCAGATTTTTCCGGTAGGCATTCTCCCATTTATGAGTTAGAATTAACTTTTGAAAAAATGCTCACTGTCATTCGCTTCAATTCACTGACTCCACAAACATCTCTTCCAACATATTCATTTGCTAGAAAATTTGTAGAAAGTGAACGCAAACAGGGCATAAACACAAGTGAAACAAACTCAGTTTTTATTTGAGTGAATATTCAGGGAATATACATTGATTTAATAACTCAGATCTGTACTCAATCCTGATTGGATCCAGCCATTATAAGATTATTGTTATTCCCTTTTGTGCTAGGCATCCAGCAAAATCCATTTGCCAATTACAGTTCATTCAGAAACCCAGCTGTCAGATTGCTTATCAGGGGAAGCATGGAAAGTCCCTTCACTGGCTGCTTGTAGTTTTTCATATTGGTTTCAAAATTGTTCTCTAGGTTCTTTATTTTGCCATTCTTTTTTCCACACAGGAATGTCATTCCCTGTGGTCAAATGCTTGTTCCCCTTACTCTCTCATCTTAAGGTTTTCTATACTGAATTTTTTAGATATATAACAACTTTCAGCTTAGTTTTTAGAAAGTTTTATTTAATTTAACTTGGAGATTTCTATTTGCTAAGTGGCTGAAGATGTTAACTGAAACATTCTCTTCCCCCCATGCAACAACAAAAATATATTAATATGTTTTTCCAGGTTGATTTCTAAGCATGAAAACTGGAAAGCTAAATGTTTCCTCCTCTCAGATATGCCATGTATCTGAGGAACTACTTTTAACCGACACTGAATAGCACTAAACATTGCACATGTTTTATAAGCATTTTATCTCCTTCTATACTTAAATAAAAATAATTAGTAATGTTCAGTTTCCCTGATTAAGAAAAATGTCTTCTCATTTACTTACAATTAAGTACTTTAAATTCATTAAGTTTTTAACTTACCAAATTAATTACTTAACAAATGCAATAAAATATTAGTAGAAAATCATTAAATACCATTAATACGTCAATACATTATTCAGGAAATTAACTTTTTTATTACTAGAAATTGCCATTAATTACAAAATATTGCTATACCAATTACAGTACACTGTACTCAGAGAATGGACAAGTTCTTTTAGTAGAGTTAATGTCAGCTGCTACTTTTCTGCAATGTAATAGGTAAGTAATTTTTATTTATTTGTTCATGCATGCATGCTTTGGAGGCATCTACTGTTCTAAATAGTAAATGTTACTTTTTTAAGATTAGGGGACTGCTTATTTTGCTCTACACACTACCACAATCTGCTTCATATTTAATACAGGATATGGCAGCCATTCATTATTATGGAGAATGCTACCAGTTTCAGGACCTGATCCAAAAGCCACTGAAGCAACGGGCATTGTCTTTCCATTGATGTCTATGGGCTTTAGATCAGAACCTGATGCCCTGATTCAGGAAAGCATCCGTAATCAGGAAGAGTACTTAACCATGTGCTTAAATCTCACGATAGTCAATGAGACTTAAACGTGCTTCAGAGCTCTTCATGAATTGAAGTCAATGGGACTGAAGTGATACATGAGAGAAGAAGTGGTGGTGGTGGTGGTAATAAATACAGGTTAGAACAACAAGATGACATAGTGACATAGATTTTTTATGTGCACTTCTGGATGGTATGACATAGCAAACTTAAAAAGCCCCCAAACTGTTAGATTTATCCTCCCCTTGTTATTGTGACTTGACCAAGGTCAGTTAAGTATCTGCATTCTGAGGCTTGAAGGACCTCAAATGCAGTTAAGTGAAAATGCTTGTGGTTTTCTAATGTGTTCTAGGACAGGAGGAGAAGGAGGGTAGGGAGATCCAGAGCACAGTGAAGACACAGTACTAACACAATATGATCCCGTGGGGCATAATTAAACTTGAGTTAAACATAGGGTGACAAGATGTTGTGTTTTTAAAGGGACAGTCCTGGTTTTGGGGACTTTTTATTACATAGGTGCCTATTACCCTCCACCCCCATCCCATTTTTTCACAGTTGCTATCTGGTAACCCTAGTTAAACAGGAGTTTTAGTTGATCAGTTTAGAAAATTGGGGTTGTACTCTAATAACCTACTATTGCATTGCTTGCCTCTCCCCATCAATGGTAAAAATGTAGTTCTCTGTTCTGCTAGTGCAAAGCTGGAGTAACTCATTTGGCTTGCACCGTCTTTTCACCAGTGGAACACAGATCAGAATTTGGTCTGTATTTTTCTCTTCTTCAATTCTTTTTCTGCCCTTTATCATCTTATTTATTTTCAGCTCTCCATACCAAAAGGATCCCTAGGACAAGAGGTAGACAAGCTATTTTTAAAAGTACTTGCCACATCATCAATTTGCAGAGATGGGACTGAGCCAGACAGGTCTATCCAAAACCTCTTCAAATTTCAGAGATCCAGCTTCAGTTCTGAAGATTTGGCTCTCAAATGGGAAGGGATATTTTCCAATCCAGGTGCAACCAAAATCTCAGTTCTAGTGATGTTTTTGTCCAAGACTGGAGAAATTATTATTTATATGATCAGAGCACCTGGGAGTCCTAGTCATAGACCAGGACCCCTTTGCGCTAGTCTCATGAGTTGAGATTTGACATTCAAAATGACAGAAACCTCTCAGGAGAAACATCTCTCTCAAAATATCACTTATTTTGGGGATCAAATTGTTGAGAGATCTCTCTACCATTAAACCCAAACCCCTACTTTGAGTCAAACCTCACCTTAAGTCTAATTCAGATCCAGATCTTTATCTTCCTCAGGACTGTTTCTTAAAAATGGTTTTTGTTCCTTTATTTTTAAATTTATGCAATTCAAAAAATAATTATTCTTTAGGGAAAAAGAGACTCGTTTAAGTCATTGGACAATTGCTTGTTAATACTACTTTTCAGAATGTTATTTTCCAAACACTTCTATCTATAAAGCACGCTACACTGGTCATTGTGGCATCTAAGCAGCTAAGCTGCTGATAGGATCCAAACAGCTGCAGAAAGATTATATTTAGGTTCATCCTTTCTTATTGCTTTTCCTGTTTCCCCCCTGCCCCAAGGTCATCACCCTCTACTGTTCATTGCTGTCTTCTTTCTAGTAAGAGGATATGGTAGCACATGTTAAGCTGCCTATGAAAGACTTAATTACAAGCCAATGAAAAAGAACAAGTCATCTTATTCCTTGTGGATTGTATACAGTACACAGTGTATGTTTAATGTGTAGGGTTGTAGTCAGCCATTCAAAATCCATGCATATAATTGCAGATTCATTCCCCTTCTGGCTCACAATATATATTGATAGCCCCATGGTAGAAATCAGTCACCTTAAGAAAGGTATCAATCCCCCTTCAAAGCAATTGAAAATGTTTCCTTTGGGTAATGCTGTATGTCCACAGTCACTGATATTAATAATTCAGAGGGCCACAATGCCTTCTATTGCCTGATTAGGGCTAAGCTAAGGCTACTTTTCAGTTGTTGCATGGACTGTTAGCTCCAGGAAAGGACAGCTTGTGAAAATATAATCTGAATCGGTACCAGCAGGTTATAGACAGATAGGGCTAGAAGAGACTTTGAGAGGTCATCAAGTCCAGCTCCCAATGCTGAAGCAAGACCAAGTAAACCTCCTAGACCATCCCTGACAGGTGTTTGTCTAACCCAGTGGTTCTCAACCTATTTACAGTTGTGGGCAGCAACATGTTATGTGGGCTGTTCAACAACCCAGTGATGGGGATTCCACAACCTCTCTTGGAAGCCTATTCCAGTGCTCAACTATCTTTATAATTAGAAAGTTTTCCCTAATAGCTAACCTAAATCTCCCTTGCTGCAGATTAAGCCCATTACTTCTTGTCCTGCTGTCAGTAGACATGAAGAACAGTTGGTCACTGTCCTCTGTTTAACCTTACTATATTTGAAGACTTATCTGGTCCCCCCTCAGACTTCTGTTCTCAGAACTAAATATGCCCTTCCTCGTAGGACAGGTTTTGTAAACCTTTTATCATTTTTGTTGCTCTCCTGTAGAATCTCTCCAGTTCATCTACATCTTTCCAAAAGTATGGTGCCCAGAACTGGACACAGTATTACGGCTGAGGCCTCACCAGTGCTGAGTACAGTGGAACAATTACCTCCCATGTCTTGCATACGTCACTCCCGTTAATATACCTGTGACAGTCTACATTACTATGGTCACCACTTTTACAAAATTATGATAAACCTTGTACAAAATATGCCTTCTGAGGAATCAATTGAGCATCATTTTCCTGTTAAAATGTGTGTATCAACATTGTATATGGTGATATTAGATTTTGCTATACGTTTGTAACTGGAGCAGGTTGTAATTCTGGGGAACACCCACAGTCTAGCTCTTCAGAGGCAACAAAGGAGTGGCCAATACCCAGCCAGGTGCTAAGAGACCATTGTCTGCTTAACTGGGTATTCATCAGCAGGGGAGTTGTAAACAAGAAATGTACAGTTCACCTGAAGGACAGCTGGCAGGTCACGTATGCTGTGGAACTGCCTGACCACATAACCCAGCAAGGACTTTTCAAGTAAAAAGTGTCAGGTTATAAAAAGGGGGAACAAAGGCCTCTGGCCACCTCTCTCCCCCGCCATCTCTAATGCAACAAGAATGCTTGAAAGACTTTGAACTGGGGAAATTGGTTCCAGGCAGGGAAGCGAATCCAGCCTGTGTACTAATAACCATGAACTGCTTGCAACATTCAAAGTGGTGAAAAAAGTTGTTCACTTAAAATTTTTCTTAGCTTGGTAAAGGTTTAGGAATAAGACTATTTCTTTTGTAACCAATTCTGACCTTTTATGGCTGTATCATTTATCCTCACTTAAAATCTAGCAATCTTGCTTCAGTTAATAAACTTGCTTTATTCTTTCATTTAACCAGTGTGTTTTGATTGAAGTGATTTGGGGAATCTCTGCTCAGTTTAAAAAGGGCTGGTGCATATTCATTTTCTTTGATAAAATGACAGACTTATGAGCTTACACTGTCCAAGGGGGTCTTGAGCAGTGTAAGCAGCACATTTCTGGCATGCAAGGCTGGGGCTGAGGGATATGCATGTGTTGCCATGTATCTGTTCATGATTGGCTGAGAAAACATTCATGTAACTTTGGGTGTGCCTTTACATGCTGATGGCTGTGTGGGAGCAAAGCCTGGAGAAGCTGCTTTTCACTAGCAAAGCAGTGTGAGACACACCTTTGTCTGGAGAATTAAAAGGGCACCACTGTTCAAAAGTCCAGTTTGTATCCTGGGGAGGCCACAATATTCCAGAATGATATTAGCATTTTTTGTAGCTGCATCATATTGTTGACTGATATTCAGTTTGTGATCTATTATAACCCCCAGATACTTTTCTGCAGTACTACTGCCTAGCCAGTTAGTTCCAATTTTGTAGTTTGCATTTGATTTTTCCTTCTTAAATGTAATACTTTGCACTTGTCTTTGTTGAATTTCATCTTGTTTATTTCAGACCAAGCTCATTTTGAATTCTAAACATGGCCTCTAAAGTGCTTTCAACCCCTCCCAGCTTGGCATCATCCATAAATTTTAGAAGTATATTCTCCACTCTATTATTGAAGTAATTAATAAACATATTGAACAGTATCAGACCTAGGACTGATCCTTGCAGGACTTCACCAGATGCATGCTCCCAGTTTGACAGTGAACTATTGATAATGACGCTTGGAGCACAGCTTTCAGAGTAGCAGCCATGTTCGTCTGTATTCGCAAAAAGAAAAGGAGTACTTGTAGCACCTTAGAGACTAACAAATTTATTTGAGCATAAACTTTCGTAAGCTACAGCTCACTTCATCGTATGCATTCAGTGGAAAATACAGTGAGGAGATTTATATACACAGAGAACATGAAACAATGGGTGTTACCATACACACTGTAAGGAGAGTGATCACTTAAGATGAGCTATTACCAGCAGGAGAGCGGGGGGGAAGGAGAAAACCTTTTGTAGTGATAATCAAGGTGGGACATTTCCAGTAGTTGACAAGAACGTCTGAGGAACAGTGGGGGGGGGGGGAAATAAACATGGGGAAATAGTTTTACTTTGTGTAATGACTCATCCACTCCCAGTCTCTATTCAAGCCTAAGTTAATTGTATCCAGTTTGCAAATTAATTCCAATTCAGCAGTCTCTCGTTGGAGTCTGTTTTTGAAGTTTTTTTTGTTGAAGAATTGCCACTTTTAGATCTGTAATCGAGTGACCAGAGAGATTGAAGTGTTCTCCAACTGGTTTTTGAATGTTATAATTCTTGAGGTCTGATTTGTGTCCATTTATTCTTTTACAGAGAGACTGTCCAGTTTGACCAATGTACATAGCAGAGGGGCACTGCTGGCACATGATGGCATATATCACATTGGTAGATGTGCAGGTGAAGGAGCCTCTGATAGTGTGGCTGATGTGACCATCATAGGGCCTAATCACATCAGCCACACTATCAGGGGATCCTTCACCTGCACATCTACCAATGTGATATATGCCATTAATTGTGTTAAGGACATGGCCATAGTTTACCTTCGTGTCATGAAATCATGGGGTAGCATTTCTTGTTGAAACTAATTATTGAAGCACCTAGGTGTTTGAATGAGCATCTGCCCCCTCTTATTTTTTCTTCAATGCCTAAAAACACATTCTTTTTAACCTTGACACTGATGATCACAGACCTCTACTTGAACCAGCTGTGCTGCGGTTGTCCATTATCTTCATTGGGATATCGAGTCTGTACAGTACTACACATTCAGCAACATGCCACCTGGATGTACCTTGCATGTTCAGCACCACGGGTTCTCTTGTTTGGAACTGATAGCAATTTACTATGTATTTGTACAGTGCTAACACAACAAGGCTCTAATTATAACTGCGCTTTTGGGCATGACAATACAAATAATAATCAAAATTATGTATAGCCTTAAATAGATTTCTCTGTCCTGGAGAGTTTGAAAAAGGAAGATGTTTAAATCAACCTTCACCAATTTTCCTAATACATATTTTCTAGACATATTTTAATAAAATCCACAAAAAACAATAGGCTAAGTACTACCACTAATAATACTCTTCATTTACATATAATGCCTGAGGATTCCAACATGATTCACAAACTGCATACATACAGCTAAATTGAAATGTGGCCACCTCTGGCTGTTACGTATTTAATGGAAATGCTATCATTAAACTTTCCAGAAAACTAAAATATCTTGTACTGCATTTAACGCTTAGGGGTGGCTTAGCTGCAATAGAACTTTCTACTATATGAAGAATATTTGAATAACTGAGAAAAACTTTTTTGCCTAAAAAAGTAACAAGACACAATGAGTTAGAAAGAATGGAACACTCTACATTACCTGCACTGCAGTTCCTCATTGCAAAGGAGTCCATGGCAGCTACACTCCTGTTCCCACTAGCAATGTATTCCAGAGAGATTCGAAAAGGTTTCTTAAGGTGTCCAACTCTCTTCTGCAGAAGCACCCATCTGGTCTCGTCACAAAGCAAAAGAAAACAACACAGGATAAGAGTTGTAAGAAAGGAGGCTATTTTACAAGGAGCACATGTCCAAACATAGCAGCTCCACCCATGCCTTATCATACTGTCCCCCTATGATGCCCCACCAGTGGCCTTTGCTTCCTTAGATTGCAAAAATAAAACTCTAAGAAAAAAATTTCCACAAAGCGGAGATGTCATGACATATGAACATCTGCTAATGATGGGTTCTCTCTCTCTCATCTGTCACACTTCTCAGTTCTGACATCACTTACAGATGTCTTGCGGCTGTTTAAAAGGAGCCCAACTTCCTTTGCAAAGTGAGCTGTGAAATCTGTCACACACATGCACGTGTTCTCTAAATACCACTTCTTCCTACCTTCCACCAACAAAGTCTGTTATACAGATTCAGGCAATAAGTTATTCTCAGGGTGTTGCTGAATAGCTGTATTTCTCAGACTTTATATCTGTTTGATGTAACGCATTTTGCTTCTATGTGGCTGGTTGGAACTCCAAATGTGTATGAGTTTTAAAATTAAAATGGCCCATTTCCCTGTCTGTACTGTTCCCTTAGTTTGTTCTTTTAACTGGACTATGGCCCTGGAGACTAAGGGTCAAATTCAGAAATGATGTGTAAGGCAATATAAGTTACATGTTGCTAAGCAAGTGTAAGTGGGAACAGTGGAGTCTGAGTCTATCTTGGCATAATGTATTCACTGAGAGGCTGGAAGAAAATTAAAGACCAACCCCTTACATGCATACCTCTCACCCTTCTACTTGTTGTTTTTGCTCCTGCATCCCATTTTCCCAGCCACTCAGCATCAAAGTTGCACCTACTTAGATACCGTGGCACTTACTTAATATGCAACTTTCAGCATCTTAGCACATGACATATTGGCCCTGACATTGTATGTCTACAGGACAGGTATAAACACCATTGGTCACTGTGTAGAGCAGGGGTGGGCAAACGTTTTGGCCTGAGGGCCACATCTGAGTATGGAAATTGTATGGATGACCATGAACGCTCACGAAATTGGGGTTGGGGTGTGGGAGGGGGTGAGGGTTCTGGCGGTGGGTGCAGAGTCTGAGGTGGAGCCAGAAATGAGGCATTCAGGGTGTGGGAAGGGGCTCTGGGATGGGGCAGCAGCAGCAGGGGGCGGCCTCTGGGTTGGGCTGGGGATGAGGGGTTTTGGGTGCAGGAGGGTGCTTCAGGCTGGGACTGAGGAGTTTGGAGGGTGGGAGGGGGATCAGGGTTGGGGAAGGGCAGTGGGGCGTCTCGGGGTGCAGGCTCTGGGTGGCGCTTAACTCAAGTGGCCTACCAGCAGCAGCAGCAGCATGTCCCCACTCTGGCTCCTACACGAAGGTGAAGCCAGGCAGCTCTTCTGTGCGCTGCCCTGTCCACAGGCTGAGAACCACGGCCAATGGGAGCTGCAGAGTCGGCGCTTGGGGCGGGGGCAGAGTGCGGAGTAGAGCCCCCTGGCTGCCCCTAGAGCCATAGGGGAGATATGCCACTCCTTCCGGGAGCCGCACAGATCGGCCCCAGACCCTGCTCCCTGGCAGGAGCACTGAGTTGGGCAAGCCCCAGATCCTGCTCCCCAGGGCCAGATTAAAATGACTGGCAGGCCGGATGCGGCCTGTAGTTTGCCCACCCCTGGTGTAGAGGTTGCTAATAAAGATACCAATTAATGCCAGTTGCAAAGGGATGTTTTGTGACAGGAATATCCATACTCTAGGAGCTAGATTGGACCCACCAACTCATTTCATGCGAGTCTGTTCAGTGCCCTCGATGATGGTAACTTTTGGTCACTACCCATTTGGCCATATTCAAACCATTAATACAGATGAGAAACTTTGTAGCCCTGTTGTTTAGGCCTCTAAGCCATCCAGTTTCCCTGGTTCCTTAAATCTCCTTTCACAGATTCTTCCAGGATACCAAAACAAAAAAATGGATAAAAGCATATAAGATTCCCATTTAAACTTATTGTAATTGGTCATCTGGGGACAATCAGAACAGGTGTCCCATAAAGCCTGTTAGAAAATTCCCAATACACTGCAGCTGAAATTGTTTTTGTTTTTTTAAAAAAGAACAAAAACATATTGTGCTTCCTTAGATCACTTTGAAACTGTAATATTAGGCATTTTTGAGGAACATTATAACTATTTCAGATTAATTTAATGGGGTCAGTGGCAAGAAAGTTTAGAAGCAGTTGCTCTTTTCTAACTGCCTCTTGAAACAGAGAAGTTCCCTTATCAAGATCCCAAATTGCTCCATTGCATGTTGGTTTGTTATTATGGTGTTGTCAAGTGGGTTGGACATAGGAATTTATCTATCTTTAGTAAAAAGAACATTGGAGCAGATGTTTTTGAGAAAAGAAACAATGCAATTTACATGGATTCTGCAATCAGATAAGAACTTGCCCAAATGCTGATGTACTTTTCAAGAGACATTACCAGCTTGACAGTATCCCTAAAAGTAAATAAAACCATCTCTCTCTGTTACAGTCTTTATTTTAATGAACTCATAATAATGCATGTGTGAAGCACTGCCCCCTGCTGTGTAGAATCAGATTAATGGATTAACTGTGTATCACAGGTCCTACATTGTTAATAACTAAAATAAATTCTTCTTTGGTTCCAATAGTTATAGCCAGTGCTTTTGGAGCAAGAAGATACGAGTTCTATCCCCCACTGTCACTATAAGGTTCCAGATGGCCATGGAAAGCTGCACAATGACAACTGTGAAGTTCTCAGGAGGTCTTGGGTCTGTTAGAATATCTTAAATGCTTTTCCCATTTTACTAACACCACTTTAGATTATTGAACTCTGATTTTTTTAAATAAAAATATATTTTTAAGCATTTATGCCATTTAAGTCCTTTTTTGCTCTTTGCAGCATGAATAGTGACACTAGACTGGTCAGTTTTATTTCTTGTTTATGGTCAGTTTCACTTTCTGGTTATCATGCTCCAGCCCAATAGTTTTGTTTTGAGGCTTCTACTACAAGGTGAAATTTACATCAAAATAATCTTCTTTTATTCTCCTGCTTCTGGAATGTAGAGTACACACTTCGGATCACTCATTTCCAGAGAGTACAGTCTCCTGCCAGCATTGCGTCCTGCTCTATATTAAGGCTGAGGGGGGCAAAGTTGGAAGCCATGACATCCCTCCAGCAAGGCGGTGTGCAAGTTTTTTCCATCCAGCTTTTGTTGGATCAAACATAAAGCTAGAGGATTTTTAAAGCTAGAAAAGCTTTTAAAGCTAGAAAAAAATAGAGACTCCAATATATGGAGCAGATGGCCAAACTACCTGAGCCAACACCATCACTTTGGGAGACGCTGGAGGCTGGTTGGTCTGGTGCCTGACCTCCTCATTTATAATGTGATGAAGCCACCATATGCCTTCGATACATCATTGCTGCTTCATGTTGAAAGTGCCCAGCTGGTGCATTTTCATCCCTATGGTTGCCCAGAGCCATACAAAAGGACAAAAGCCACTGCTGCTTGATAGATACACATCTTAGTCTGAGCTGATATGTGATGTTGACACTACACAGGCTCCCAAAAGTGTGCACAACACCCATAGCCTTGCTGATTTGATGTTTCATGTCAGCAAGGCAACTTCCCTCCTTGGTGTCATCAGAGCTAAGATGTTCAAACAAATTGATGAATTCAACTTCTTGACCATCATTTACGATGAGTAGGAGTAGAGGTCCATCAGCCACCTTCATCAGTTTATTGTAGAAGACCAGTTGACTTGAAGACCAAGCTTACTTGCTTCCACATATAAATTCAGGGCATTGATCAGATTAGTTCATGAGGATGCAAATATAGACATGTCATTCTCATATTCCAGATCTATTATGCAGAAGTCATGCAGTACCACCCGGGTATGCAGCTAGTGATGGCTTCCATCATTTGGTCAATAATGGGGTTGAACAGATCATTTGGGGACAGCCATGCACATTGGACGAATGCCACTGCTGTGCTCAAACCAATTGGACATTCCACAATCTAAGCAGTCACAGCTCTCACTTTGGCAATGCATTTCTACAAGAAGATTGAGGAGCTTTCCAGGTACACCAGTAGCTTTTCAGGCACTGCCAAAGGAGTGACAATCAAAAGAGTCAAAGGCAGCTTATAAATCAATAAAAGCTATATACACCTTATCCTTCCTCCTACTATTCCCTGCAAAATGAATCCTGTGTTCACTGAAATTAAAGAAAATCAAATCAAATAATGGAAGCATTTTTATTCATATGCAGTTCTTTAAACCACCTCTCTTTTCCCACCCATCCCTTTTTAAAAAAAATACGGAGACTAAAGCCATCTCACTGGTATCCCTTCAATCTCTAAATGATAGCTAATTTCTCTACAAGCAGGGCGAACCAGCTTTGGACATAATTTACTCTGAAAAATGCAGGAACATCTGTATGCCATGAAAAACATTCCTCACCATTTCAAAAGACTGATGGATTTTAATTCCAAGTACACAGTGGCCTTCAACAATGATTTCCATTTCTGGGCTACCGCTAACCCTCCGGATAAATGTGTCAAGAGTTTTAGGAATTGCTTTTCTGAGTTACTGGTGCAATAACTTCAGTTTGAAATTCTCAGGCCTCCCATAGTTTACCACTGAAACTTTATTAACTTTCAGAGCCGTGGCCAAGCAGGTATTTTATGTCACTGGAATTCAAGACAGGGGAAGGGCACACTCACTTGAAGCCAGATTCATTACAAACTGCTTCAGAGTTTGTGGTGCAACTTCCTAGAAATAGATTTTTTGAGGTTCAAGTAATCTATGTGAAAAAATGGGTAATTTTCAGTCCACTTCATAGTAGAGAGGTGGGCACATCATAAAAAACACTATAAATATGACAGTAACTAGCAGATGTATCAGAGACATCAAACAAGGAGTGAATGACCCAATGGAGAGAAGTTGTCCTTATGCCTAGAAGTTGATCATTATAAAGGAACGTTGGTGGATCAGAATGGGAGAAGATTCACTGTCCACAGTGTAGTTGTTCTATAAATACAAACAAGACATCAGGCTCCAGATCTATCACACTGGTATGTTTTTACAGCACTACATTCACTCTAAAATCTAAAAAAAAAAATCCCAAACAAATAACCTTCACCCCCATCCTCAAACAGTAGCAGGACATTCTGTAGGGTAATTTATATCTGCTGGTAGGTTAACTATTTGTATTTCTATTACAGCAGCCAACATTTTTGTGACACTTTAGAAATCATTTTATCAAGGTAGCAGTAAGGGGCTTAAACTATTATTTAGGCAAGAAGAGGGGAAATATCCAATATGGAGTCGTGCTCAATAACTGTTGGACATGTAACTCTCTACGCTCCTACAAAGAGGATACAGTAAAACAAGATTCAGATTCACATAACACCTTTTATTTGAAGGGTATCCTCCGAAGTGCTTTACAAAACAATGAATTAAATACTGGCAAGTCTACAGCTGTATGGACAAAGGCCTCAGCTGCTGGGCACACAGCAATAACTCACATGTAGCAATGAGTATTAAAAACCTGTTTTATCAAGAGAGGACACCAGGAGTATCTCCCTAATCTTTATCCTATGAGATCTTTTAGATCAACACATATCAAATAGCAGAAGAGACCACAATTTAATGTCTTCTAATCTGAATGACGGTACTGTTCACAGGACAGTGGCTCCCTCTCCCTGTCCCACTATTGCACTGGGAACAATCCCAAGTCCTGGTCCAGGCTTAGGCTCTGAACATTGTTGCTCAAAGATGGCCAAACAAGACTGACATTGAGCAATGACTGCTATCCCTCCTTAGACACAGTGGGCCGAATTCAACACTGTTGTAATTCCAGTAGAGTCACACCAAGGATGAATTTGGTTCAATGGTTTTAATATTTAAAATATAAACAACAGCTCAACATGCAGATTAAGAGTGTCATGATTTTCTGACATTGCCCAAGAATTTGAGTAGAGCAAAACCCTTGATTCAAATATTCTCAAACTTTGGAAAACTTCAGACCCAGATCCAAACTCTGCCACCTAGGCCCGAGTCACAGTTTGAGAGGAGCAAGTACTTGTAGAAGGGCTGGACTGGACTCCACTCCCTTAGAGTTCATTAGTACGGTTTTCCATAGCCAGAAGGATCACTGCAGGACTAAAAGAGAACCTCAGTCCCCCACATGAGCCAAACACGTTGCTGCCTCTACACTCTTTAGGAAGAAGAGAACAGAACAGGCCTGGGAATAGAATGCAGGGCACTTTCATGGCATTGGTTGCACAGCACCAACCACAGGGATAAGTTTTTATGGTCACCCCTCAAACTATCCTAAGCGTTCCCACAATCCCAACTGTCCCCAAACCTCACAGTTACAATCCAGCTCTTTTTTTTAGCTCCCAAGCACTAGTTTTGCTTATACACAGCATTAGTTTCAGTGGTCATAGTAAGATTTTTTTTTTTTGGTAAGAACTTGACTTTTGGGAGATATTTATAATTTTAGACTCCCTACAATTGGTTCACAAAGTATTTAATTTGGGGAGGTACATTACGCATTAATTATGACTAGTGCATTAAATGGCATTTTGCATGCTTCTTCGGATAACATCAGCATCAGGCTGTTTGAGGGCAAGCAGTCACGATACTTTTTGGGAAGCAGAGTGTTCTGAAAAAATGATCAGCTAGAGCCAGAAATGGAATCTCAAGCTAAAAAATGCATGCCCTACATAAGACAGGCTGACTGCATGGTTAGAGGATTTTGATATTCCCTGCCCCAGATGTATGGGCACACACTGGTTTGTTGGGGTATTTGTCCCTCAGTGTGGAGGTGTAATAAAATACTGAACTCTATCAATGATTTTATCCTCAATCCCGCATATATCTGCTCTTCTTCCAAATCACTTCGTGACTCTTCCCAAGACTTCTGTGCATGAAGGGTGAAATTCACTCTCTCAGAAAGCCAGCACATTGCCCATGTCACTACTTATGCCCTCAAAAAAGGGGCTTAAGTGTTGCATCGTCCTTGTACTGGCCGTTTGAAGTGTATGAGTTTCACCCAGAATGCCCTCCCAGTTTGAGTCTGTCAAGTCACAACTTTGTCATTATCCAGGATAGCATCCCTATTGAGGAAAGCACTTAAGCATGTGCTTAAATGATTAAGTGAGAAGCACAAGCTTAAGTGCCTCCCTGAATCAGGGCCTCAGATCTCTGCTTATAGCTCACCTCTTCTACCTTGACCATAAAATAAACAAAAACCTCTAAAAAAAAATAAAAATCTCCACAGCTAAACTGAATATCAACAGAATCTTATTTCTGAAACCCATGTCCTTCCTCACCTCAACGCCTACTCTTGTTTTTTAGCCTATTATGTCATGCCTATTAATAGAACTTATGATTTTCAGGACAGGGACTTCACATTTCTTTTTCTTTTTCTTTGGTTTTGTTTTGTTAAACTGTTCTGCACCCTTTTGAGAGCTGTAAAATTAATGCAACAACAATAGCTGCAGTTAGAGTATTTCAAATCAAAACACACATACAGCATCATGAAGGTACTTTGAAAAAGTTAAAACTTACTCCTTAAAAATATCTTGTTAAGGAGAGGATTAAAAAGACAAAATTCTCACCAGGATCACTAAAGAGATTTTTCTTCCCACCTTCTACTAGGAGAATTTGGGAAAGAGATTAACTATGCCCTTCCAACACATGGTTCCATGAACAAAAGTGGTTTATAGCAGTCAATGATCCTCCAGACTCAAGTCAAGCTGTGCTTACCAACAGATGCTGCATTAGGTATGAACGAATTAGATCTATTTGGGCTGCAGCAGAAAGAAAATGAAAAATATTTGCAAGTGATTCCTCTTAAAATTCCAGGAAAGAAAAAACAATATGAATGAACCACAGAAAATTCTGTAGACATTTTTCCCATTAGCTCAAACTGTATGCTAATGTTACCCTGCAATGCCCCGAGATTATTTTAAATGATCCACATTACATTTATTTTAATGAATTGATCTTAAAACTACTTAAAATACTAGAACCTGTGCACTGGTTAGCTGTTTTTGGAAAAGAGCTATTTTCTAAAGAGGCAGTTAGTAATATATTGCTGCCTACAGATGCACATTAACACAGAAGGACTCCCTCCTGCGCAAATCAGAAATTGTGTATCAAACTCTTCCATTTGGAGAACACTTGGATAAGGAAAGGAGGAAAATGGGCATTTATTTCACTATGTTTCAGTTAAAATGACTTGTCTCACTAGCCCCTGTTCCATCAACCTTTTACATTAAAAAAAAGTCATAATGGATAGTGATACCAATTTAATATAGGATTTAATAGCAGGCGATAGCATTTTGTAGAGAATTTAAGCCATCCTATAGGATTCTATAGCAGGAATCCTGCTGTCTTCTAGATACCAAAATTTTTAGAATATTATCTATAGAGCACTGCTTAGGCCCTGATCCAAAGCCCATAGAAGTCAATGGAAAGATTCCCACTGACTTTAACAGGCATTGGTTCAGACCATTAATTTCCATAGGAATCTATCGCTAGCCCTATTAAATTCTACAGGACTTTTTGCTAAGGGATGTGCTGGAAGGGGTTCTTGGAACCTTCTAGGAGACCTCTGTTAAAATTCTGCCACAAAACTGAAGGGATGGCTGCAGAGATATCCTTGCTTTTGTTCCTTCAAGGAGAAGTCCCATATTATTTTAATAGAGATTAAACTACTAGGGTTCTATAGAAATATAATAGGGCCCTACAGAAATTACTCTATAATCTTTGCTCTTGGTTTACAATCCAGGCCTAATGCATCGCTCCTTTGCTCTAGAAACTGGGCATGAACGAGATTATGACTGAGTTGCAATCTAATATTCCCTCGTTCGTGGCAGAGAGGAAATAATCTGAACCATCCCTTTGGAGCTGTCACATTAGACTATTGCCTATAGTCATCTACATGCAAGGAAAGGGGCTCAGCAGTCTGGCAGTAGCTGCTTTCCTTCCCCATGTATGATCTCATGTTGTGGGGGATCCTTACACCCCAGGCTTGCATGGCTAGGGAGGAGGGCTCACAGTTAAACCCACAGAATTTAATAGAGAATGACATCCATTCCACAGGGTTTGTGAACCATCCCAAATGATTATATAGTAAATATAGAATTTTCTTGTAAATCTATACGATGACACAAAACAAAGTTCACCTGTAGGAGAACTATCCTTCTCTATTCAATTTTATAGGGCTTTTTTTCATAAGACCTGGAGTTTACCCCTTTCTTGAGAGGCTGATGAAGAATCCCTGCCAGAGAGATTACACTAATTATTTTTATTAAATTATCTACACAGCACCTGAAACTCTACAAAACAGTCTCCTTGCTCTGGAGAGTTTACAAACTATGGCCTCACTACTGCAGAGACTTAATCACATGAGTAATTGAAGAAATAGAGCCTCAGAGTTTAACTTTCATTGAAGTATTTAGGAATATTTTAATGGACTTCAACGGGCGGTGGATCAGATCTGGAGTTAAGATGAGAACAACAAGAAAAGAGAAATCAGGGAGAGAATGAGAGGCAGGAGGAATATGGGGGAAGATAATAGTGGTTGCTCAGATGAGGAACAAACTGATTTTCAAGAAAATAGTTTGGGGCCATTGGAATGGAACAGATTTCACTAAAGGGAAGGTATTTCTAGAAAATGTCCTTGAGGAATATTTCAAGACTCCCATACAAGGTCTTTGGCTCTGAGAATTCCAGTTTATACAAATTCAGTATTGTGCTGCACTAAGCAAAGTACATACACGTCTAGCAAATGTATTATGTTGGCCAAGTGTGATTGCCTCCTTCCTTGGTTATGAGAAAATATTTTTTTCAAATTCATGAGATTTTAGTGTGTTTCTCTAATGCATGAGGGCTCTTCAGCTCCACCTCCTCTTGCACTCTTCCTCCCATTTACCAGTTATATTTGCTTTAATGAAACAGAGATTAAACTGAATTCTGTAAACAGACTGCAACAAATTGCTGGCGGTATGTAAGCCAAGACTACTAGAGCCACACTTCATTTCTATAACCTCTTACATCTTCAGAGCACTGTACAGACATCAGCCAATGATTCCTGACAACTCCCCTATGGAGGTAAGAAAGGTTGATTGCAAAGATGGGATTAGTATTCAGGAATTCATAATTCCTAGTCATATGCCTTGGATAAGAGTAATTACATTTCATGCTTCAGGGAATAATTTCATTGCTCTTGTGGTGTCAGAAAAAAATTCCATCCCCTCAAACTAATGGACAGCATTGCACAATTTTCTAGGAGCATTTTTGGCAGGAGTTACACTATTCAACGTACATTAGACACTAGCAGGACCCTGGACTAGATGGGCTACTGGCCTTATCCAGTCTATAAATTCCTATGTTCTTCTACAAAGAATAATTTAGAACCAAGGTTATGCAAAGTATGAGCAGGAACAGCCTTCCCTATCTTCCTAGACAGAACAAGGAAATGGGACTACGTTCACATACAAACCATTTTTCCCCATGAGCAGTTAGTCTGGACAGATATTGCAGGGTGTATTTCAGAGAGTGCCTACTGTTCAGGGAGATCTCTACACACTGTCCAAGAATCTAACAGTCTTATTTCCATTGATGTCAAAAACAAGCTTGCTTTCATTACAGACATAGACCAAAAGCCAATATCAAGGCTTCAGAATGGAGTAACATGAGTCAGACATCCAGAAGAGAAGACCAATGGCAGGGCTATTTTGAAATAATTGAACTCGCGCAGCATCTGGATGACCAATTAAAAGGAAATTGTCATTACTGAGTGCAGAGGTGAAATTTCAGACTGGGGCTAAAAGGGAGTTTAAATGTCACATTAGCTCAGAGTTTATGGGCCAAACACTATAATAAAATATTTTAATGCTGGAAAGCTGAATGAATGAGAGCGAAGGTTTTTCTTCGGAGAATAGATACTGCACATACCTACTTTGGTATCCCTTTGGATACATCAGTGTGCAGAGGTTAGTGGTTTTAATAATGTAGATTTCAGAACAGTATATCAATGAATTGGATCAGTGATGAAGTGGAGAACTGCTTGGCCCAGAGAATGAGTAAGAGGATAGAGAGTCGTTCATCTCCAGATGACTCACTGAAATCCAGTCCAGATCTGTAAAGAACTCTTGACAAAGCCATTACCGTCCGATGCCATCCCTCCATAATCCATTACTTTAGATAGCTCCCAATGCATAGTTACAACACATTGGCTCTTCTTATGATCTGAAGCAGCACCTTCTGCCAATTATGATTTGTATCATGCTCAGAGATATGCTAGGTGTGGTACAAAGAATAAATAAGTTAGACAAAGTCCCTCACAATTGAGAATGTAGATATGATGCAAAGTGAGGGTAAGCACTAACAAGAGAGACCTGGTGGTGGGTGGAGGATGTATATTTAGTATGAACAAACAAGTTTTTTTTAATTGAATTTATTTAGTTTTTGCAGGCTTTGGGGCAGAATTTACTCTTTAGCACGGCTTTGAATGAAGTGAGAGTTATGGCTTAAAAAGCTGTACATCTTCTTACTTATGTAGAAACCATGTTATTTATCTTGTTGTTATAGATGACTTTTGTTTGTATTACATATCTTGTAGGAACAAAACTTCAATAAAAATTCTTGGGGGAAAAAAAAAAGAGGAAATAAGAGAGTTGATTGTACAAAATGTCCAAGTGACTTATTCTAAGAGGTAGAGCTAGGGAAGTCAACACCTACTCACCATAGCAATTGGCACACTGGAGATTAGACAGGGCCACCCAGAAAAAGTGAAAATTGGACTCAGATTAAATGCAGCGAGAGAGAGAGAGTGTGCATGCAAGGCTCTCTGTAGCATCCATTCTTCACAGGAGAGAATGTTCTTGTAACTGGCAGTGAGAATATTTGTGATGACAAGACTAAATTTTTTAGGCCCAAATTGAAAAATGGCTATTGGTTTTTAGTGCCTCAATTTCTGAGTGCTTTATATGAGACGTAATGGATTTGATTGTTCAGAGGCATTGTTCCTGTTGTGTTGACTTCATTTGGAATTCTGGATGCTTCTAAAATGCAGGCTCAAGAAACCTCAAGGTGCATATCCAAAAAACAGAAGGCAGACAAAATCAGGGGCCACTTTTGAAAATTTGGGCCAAATTTTTGAGATGTGTCCAAGCCACAAATCTGAGATCTGGCTTTCTCCCGAGTTTGAGAGTGTTTGGATCTGCGGTTTTGGTTTGGCCCCATATTTTTTAGTCGATACTTGCTCTGCACACTGTTTTCAGAGTACACAATATAACCTCTAACTAGTACTATGTCCTGAAAACAGATTCAAAGATGTGAAAGTGCCATTTATTGACCAATGAAAGTCAGATATAAAGATATCTGAACTGAGAGGCTCATTTCCTCAGGTTAATATTGCAGTTGAAATTTAAGGTTGTTTGGATGGTGATTTTAAAACAACATGAAAAGGTTACGATCGTCCTTAGTGTTTAGTGCTAAACCAAACCATTTCCATTCATACATACCCTCAATGTAGTCTATTTCCTCCTCAGTATTACATCTAGTTCTTTTTCAGTTGTAATAAATCATTTATTATTACCACAGTACTTACAACACACAACTGAACACACTGATTGGGATAGTTTGTGTCTTTAAGCACCGCCCTGAGAAGGGATGGTGAATAAATTGCACTATCCCAGGAGTATCCCCAGAAGGCACTGTGATTACAGAGACACTTCTGATTCCTGATTCCTCCTCTGCTTTCTGCTACTTGCAGCTGGGAGGGATGGCAAGCTAGCCTATACCAGCAGCAAAGTACAACACAACACACCTTATGCCAGTTCAGCAGCACTAGCCAGCAAGTAGAAGGGATGGAGATACACATCCTCTGCCCCTTACTCAGGGTGCAGGGAGAGGTGGAATAAGGGGGCTCTGCCACTGCTGGCCTGTGTGAAATTTAAACAAATCATATCACCTCTCTGTACCTCAGCTTGCTATACCATCTGTAAAATGGGGATAATACTAACTATTTACTGTACATGAGTATTGTAAGGGTTTGTCTATACAACATTTGGAGTGAGCCTCCCAGCCCAGGTCAACAGAGATAGGTTAGCAAGGCTCACACTAACTCTCTAAACAATAGCTCTATAGACAGCACTTTGAAGTTTCAGTCCCCACATCCCTTGGTTTCAGACTGAAACCAAGATGCAACTTCAAAGCCCCATCTATACAACTCTTTTTAGAGTACTAGTGTGAGCCCTACTAGCCCAAGTCTGTTGACCTGGGCTGGGAGGCTCTCTCTAAAATGCTGTGTAGACATATCCTAAAGGTTATTCACTGATGGGTAAAATTCACCCCTGTTCAGAGGGCCAGCGAAAGGCCTAGGCAACATTTAATTCCCACTCAAACCCTATTTTGAATGCTTCAGTGGAAAAGTTTCTCTGCATAGCGATGAAGTGCTTCAAGCTCCTGGGATGGAAGGTGTCGCAGAGATCCAGAAAATCAGTGGTGCAAGTAGGGCAGTATGCTCCGGTACGCTGTACTGGTAAGATATTTATACCCGTACGCCGTACCAGAAAGACACAGGAGGAGCAGAATGTCCTCCTCCAGCACTGCTGTATCACCCCTAGCCCCTCCCCCAGCCTTTCCACGCAGCTGTGTCTTCTGAGTCCTGTGTGGGGTCTGTACAGCAGCCCTGCAGGAGGACAGAACTGGATGTGGTACAGCTGTGCCAAAGGAGCTGCCAGCGTGGGGCCACCCAGTGGCCCCATGTTCTGCTCCTTTCGCCGCTGCGGTTCTGGAGAACCCTGTGGTTCAGAAGTCTGGTGCAGCAGGAGGAGGACAGAGCACCCCCCCCCGACCCCAAGTAACCTGGGATGGATCATGGGGAGGGAAGAGGGAGAGCGCAGGTTCCTGGGCTGGGGTCACGTGGGAGGTCACATGCCCCACTCTTTAGCTCGTGCAGCGTACCAGTAAGAAATGAATTCTGCTTGCATCACTACATAACATCATGCAGCATGTGCTACTGGCTTAACTAAGGGTGATATAAAGACAGAGTAATAGCTTCAACTGTGAAATTCCTAACATTTTATCAGCCCCTTCATGTTATCACTACGATACTTTTGTTTACTATTTCCCAGAATCGCTTCCTTGCAGGTAAGACTCTCTACCTTATTGCTCCCCTCCAGCATAAAGCTATCATATCCTGGATGATCTAGTCTGAAGTGAAACACATCTAATTTAATCTAACACATTAATCTCTGCAGCTTCCCCCACCCCCATCTCCCGCACATTGCTTGCTCAGTACGTAGTGGGGTTTTGCCCTTTTCATCAATATTAAGATTTATATTGACTCTAAAAGTCTCACACTGACCTCTAGTTTTCCTTAACAAACATAACCACAAAGCGCTCAGGTTCTGAGTCTGCCAGGAAGAACAATCAATACTGCTGAATAAAAATTCACCCATGGCTCACAGTAGCCCTAGCCTCTGCCCAGCTCAAAGGTTTCATGCATTTTCAGCTCGTTAGCAATTCCTAGATGATGGAAAGTTCAGCAGCCTCTGCACTACTCTGAATACATTTTGGATGGATATTCTGTGCTGAGAAATACCTCTAGCTATATAGACAGCACTTTGAAGTTTCAGACCCCCTGCTGCACCTTGGCTTCAGAGCCTGAGCCACAATCATAAGGAGCTTTATGCTTACTGAGTCTGAAGGGTGTGGTGCTTTGAGGAAAGGGCCAGGAACAAAAAGACCCTTAGGCCATATCAACATCAGAGAACTGGACTGATTGTTTTGCACTCATAGATGCACCGCAAACTGAGTGCATCCCCATCAGCCACCTCTAACTGGATTAGGATTTTGCCCTGTGTCCATGCCAGGGTTGCCCTACACTGATTAAAGTGAATGTAGCTATCACCATGACGGTCAAATTTTTATTTGCAGCCAGCAATCCATAGCTGGCAGAGGGAACAATGGCTAGGGTGGATTTAGTGCTAAGGGTTATGGGGGTAGGGAGGGCAGTTGGCTGGCTGAGGACTTCTGAGACTGATGTTCACCAGCTGAGGGAATTGACTGCTCCAATTATGCAAGTGGGATATGTCCACACTGGCACTCAGTCAGTTGATGATTTACCTGTGCAAGTTATCATCAGGGTACCTGCCATGGATTGTAGCCTCTTTGACAATCCCAAGCCCTATGCAAATAGCAGTGAGAGGTATAGCCTCTGATTCCACTCATAAGCTATAGAAGCTGGCAGGGGACCAAGGGAGCCTGCACGACAGCCACACAGCCTGACCCTGTGTTAGGTAGATTTTAACCTCCTCAACTATTCAACTCCACCTACATCCAGCGCTAAACTTTGTGCAATCACTTACATTCATGCAAAGTGAGAGTAAAACACTACTCATCTAATCTAGTACCATATTACACCCACTTTGCACTAGTGTAGATGACAACAGATGATGCAGGGCATTGGAGAATCAGGCCTTCAGGTTTTGCGGGTGAAGTGAGTTTCTCCCAAAGTGCATAAAGAGGAACTTTCTGGTTTAAGAACAGCATTTTGTTTAAAAAACAAAAAACAAACAAAACGTATAACACATTTAAAACCAGAGCCAAATTCCCCTGGTCAGGTCAATCATGCAGCAAGTGGCTGTGTTTGAGAATCACATCTATAGAAAGACCATAGAGCACACAACAGATCCATCAATATTTTTGAAAGGTGAATGAATAAAGGATTTAGGAAGTAGAACAGCTGTTTCAATTACGGCATTGGGAGCATAAGCCCTGGGCATTCAGTACTGCTGAAAGCCCATAAGCTGTGGGGAACAAAGCTACCTTTATGGATAATAATGAAAAGAGCAAGGCCCTTCATATATTCAAAGCAAACAGATAGCAAATGCGTTGGTGGCAGTGGGTTGTTTTCTAATTCAAGATTCCAGATTTTTATTTCTGCTTTGCAAAGATGAACAAACCCTCTTTCTGTGGATTGCAAAAGAAATCAGCCACCCTAGTACTGCGTTTGGCTGTTCCTAAGAAGATTTTGACTTCCTGCTTAGCAAATATGATTTTAAACATGACCTTCTCTGCTTCCTCATAAGAGTTGGTATCTTGAAGGGGTTAGTGGATGTGAAATAGCTGTCTCCAGCAGGCAATGCCCGGTGTTAATAGTCCCATCATCGCATCTAGAGCAATCATGAACCTCAGTAACTTACGAAATATTACATTTCATGCTTACCAATGTAGACCATATCAATTCAAAAACTGGCCTTGGAAATTTTGGTTCAGTCAGACATCTAAGCTCCTTAACTGGAAAAATTATACAGAGAATAATGAAGCTGGCAGTAATGAGACACAGGGAAATTATTCCATTGAGGGATTTTGGCTAAATCAACACACAAAATATACATTATATACAGAGTAGGTAGATAGGTCAACCTCAATTTACCAAACTCTTGTTCAATGAAGTTTGGTTACCTTCCTCAGGTTGCATTGATAAAACTTAACTTACCAGTCAGCCATCTCTGGGATGAAATGTAACAGCTATTAACAGATAGGGTTACCACCTCTGAGGTACAAAAAAAAGGCATCATCCAGGATGATCTGGAGCTCATAAAACTGGATAGCTGGCAGTGTGTGCTGAGCACCCTTACGGATTTCCTGGCACAGCTTTCTCAAAAAAAGGATGATCTTGGGAAAACCTGGATAGGTGCTAACCCTATTAACAGAGCCTGGGAAAACTTAGATAGGTCGTAACCCTATTAACAGAGCACAGCAACACTACATAGCACTTAAGGTCAAGTAGTGAAACAGAAGTGGGGAAATTCAGGGAGGGAGACTTTGATTCCCCAACCTATAATTTGGCCAGAAAAAAAGCCTTAGCTTTACTAAAACTGGCACGGGATCTTTAATTCTCATAAATTATCATATCATAGGGAGGATCTAGTTTTATGCCTCTTCTGATGGATAGTGTCATCCCATTTTTGGGATGACTGTTTGAAGCCCTCAACACACAGCACATCCAAACTCCACAGTGATTGTCTGCAAAGAAGGTGGGGGTTCAGAAGGGTGAGCAGTGGAGTCTATGAACATCACAGATGCTCTCGCCAAAAAACATGTTTAAGGGGTCACAGCTATTACAGGCTGGGGCGGATGTAGTAAGTGTAGCGATTTGTCTGTGCAGTTGCCTTGTCTCTGGAATGAGAGGAGCAGATCTCATATTCACACAATGCCCCTGCATTGTACCTCCATGCAAATCCCACTTACTCTGGCTCCACACAAGGGATGAGAATTTCCCGCTTAGAGGGACCCTCTGATTCCCTGCCGTGGTGCCATGAGGAACAGCTGCCAGGTACCCTGCTGAGTAGATGCTAGATCAATAGCTTAATTAGTTAATGACTACACAGCACTTTGAAGATGAAAAGTACAATATTATTATTAGAGGTAACTCCTTTGGTCAAGCACTTCACCTCCACTGCTTCATTCTTTCATGCACCTTGTTGAATTATGGCTATTTCTGCATCAATGGTACTGAAGGTTCTGCAGTAACCACCTCTTGAACCTTTATTCTTGAGCTATGTACTCGCTACTCCAAATAAAATCAACCCCCTGTACGCTGGGCAGCTGACACAGTAATACAAATGCAGAATATTTGCACAATTTATTATAATAATCTATTCTTTGCCCCTTCTCCATGATCAATCCTATTTGTGCAGCCCTTTGAAAATGCAAAGGGCTATGGACTGTTATTAAAATTTCAGTCTAAATGATTCAATCCTTGCTCCTCTCTCTCAAATTAATCTCAAAATGAAAGAACCACTTTCATTGTTAAATGTGCCAAGTTTGTAATGAAGTATCTTGCAGCCTTTAGAATCTCCCCAGACTCACCCTTCAGACTCAGCTTACTGCTATGTGCATGGTTTATCTCAGAGATTTTATGGATTTAGGTTAGAATTTTCCAGATTTGTTTATAGCCACTAATGAAGGACAAAACTCAAAATGTTTTTCAAAGCTTTGGTTAAACATCCCAGTGCTTGGATGTTTCTTATCTGAAATTTGTCTGGGACTGGGACATCAGAGAGTAGAATGGCAGATGACACACAAGCCAGAAAGTGTGTGATATAGCAAGTGAGTGAAAGAACATGAACCAGGGAGAGAGCAAGAGCAAAAGAACAGGAGAGCAAGTGAGCCAGAGAGAGCTTGTGTGGGAGAATACAAATGAGAGTAGGAGGCCAGAGAGCACACCACAGAGCCAATGGGTCAGAGTACACCAGAGGAAGTGAGTCAAAGTGTGACAGCACAAGTGCACATGCACTTGTGAACCATACAACGTGCTCATAAACCAGCAAAAGACATGGCAATATTCCAGTAGTTTGTCGTTCCGTCTGGGTCAAAAATACCCCATGTCTACCCTCACTTACTGTATTTGAATACTTCTACTACCAAATGAAACTATGAATTGAAAAGATCTGAGAAAGTGAAAGGACGCAGGCAAATTAAAGCAAACATTTTTGAACTTCTGAAATGGTCTGAGGTTCAGTCTGGGCTGGCTCTCTCTTCATCCAAACTCATTCACTCATCCCTACATCCCCCGTCCCCACTCCCTCAACTCTTGAGGATATGGGTTCAGCATTGCAGCAAGGTGAGCCCAAAGCAGGGAAAACTCCTGTGATACTTCACATTCTGTGAAGGGCACTAGAGAACCTATTGAAGTCGATCATCATGAATAAAGCCATTTAGAAAAAGGCATGGTGACCCTTCTATGTGAGCGAATAATCTAGCTGAGTGAATTACCAGCCAGAGGAGACTGCAGCTATTCTTCTTCTGCCTCTTTATGAGCAGCCTTACACTTACTTGTGACCTTCATGGAAACATCTCTTGTTTTATACCAGAAAGAGAAAATAACACAGAGTTTCAAGGTCTGAGCCAGAAATCCAATATAAAAACCTATGGGAAAGCAAACACTAAACAAACAGGACTTTTAATAATTCAATGTCATCAGTGACTCTGTGGATCCAGTACAGAAATTTCTGGCAAAAATGGAATGAGCAAGCAGGAGATCTTGTCCTGAAATATAATGCATATCTAGGAGTGGGCAGAACTGCAAAAGCTTTCATTCATTTGGTTAAAGCACCCTGTAGTTGAGAGACCAGACAGCTAGAGGGTAGGGAGGTGCCTTACTTCTAGATCACTTGTTTTAATCCTGCAAAGAGTTGGTAGTGAACAAAAATTGTTGACATATGATGGCTCTTTGATGGAAAGAGCAGTGATCAGAGCCTGTTACTGCCAGATCTCCACATTATTAAAACTGGCATTAGTTTTCACCCTCTTTGAGCAGTGAATGGCCATGAAGGCTGAACTACGCTCTCCCCCCTACAGACGTCTTTAAATGCTTTCAAAAGCAAATGCCTTAGAAAAATACTAAACATTGAATGAAACGAAAGTATAACACTTGCAGAGATTCATCAGCTAATCCAACCACCCCTTATCTCTAAAGTTATCTAGAAAAGAAGGTGGAAATATTTGGGACATAGGTGAAGAATGAAACTGGTGTTTCTACCATAGCAGGCGCGGATAGCTGGACGAACATACAGAAAGGTCCACCTGAAAGAACTGAACATTATTCTGATACAGAAAACGTATGGGACTTAACATACAGAATGTGCGAAGAGAGACCCAGAATGCATCCGATGAAGTGAGCTGTAGCTCACGAAAGCTTATGCTCTAATAAATTTGTTAGTCTCTAAGGTGCCACAAGTACTCCTTTTCTTTTTGCGAATACAGACTAACACGGCTGCTACTCTGAAACCAGGATAGACTGAGCGGGAGCGGGTTTGGGCTTTGTTGGTGCCCTACACACCATCTGAAAGCACAGGAAGGATTCAGGTTCATATCAGTGGTGCTGGAACAATTTTTATAGTGGTGGTGCTGAGAGCCATTGAATCAAGCTGAAAACCCTGTATATAATAGAAGCCACTTCAAGTGAGGGGGTGCAGAAGCACCCCTAGCACCCCCTGTGTTACCCGAAATTGGGCCAGCTAGTAAGCTTAGGGAGGACTAATGACCCACCAGAGTTTGGCAGAAAGCAGCACATTTACTCTACTGATAGCTAAGCTCAAAAGAAGGGGGTAGGGGTCACACTCCAGACAGTCATGCTCCCAGGACAGACACGGTACTGGAGAAGTCAGGATCCTTCAAGGTAAGTGTCCCACAGCACAGTGATGGACAGTGCGATGAAGGTAAGTTTTCCTGAGGCACGATGGAATGCAACACGGAGAACCACTGGCCAGGCGGTCCGGGCAAAGGGCCTTCACGGGAGGTACAATCTTGTGAGTGCACTCCTGAGCACATGGCCCCTTCCCCTTTTAAGGACCTGCTCTTTATGGCCTGCGACTAGAGATGACTTGGACATGTCTGGTTGGTCACACTCCACCTCGGACAGCGTCCATGCATTGGGTGTGTGATCGCTGCCCAATCAGAGTGCCAGACACCTTGTCTACCTGGGATCTCTTCTGATCTTCTAGCTGCTTAAGCAGCCCATTCATCCCACAAGCATTCCAGGAGGGAGGGGAAGGGGGAAACCCACTTTACAGGTATTTAAAGAGGGAGAGGAGACAAAAGCCGGGGGGCGGGGAGGAAGGAGGTGTAACAGACCCTTTGAGCATACAGGTTATACATAGCATACAGATCACTGCTGCTCCTACAACACTTAGTTCCAGTACCTGTGGTTCAGATTCTCCCCACTAAATATTTTCCCCCCAAATCAGGGTGGAGCCATATTGGCAACCTCACAGGCAGTTTCAACAGAGGTCTGAATGGCTGAATTGACTAACCCATTTTCTTACCACTAAAAGTAGAAGACTTCAGTCTCTAAAGCAATCAATTCCATGATATTTCAACCACACTAATAATACATAAAAAAAAATAAAACGTCAGCTAAAGCTTCAGATGTGTATTGGAAGCTCTGAAACCTATAGAACTGTACTTGAAAAGTAATGAGAACAAAGTGTTGCTTCTGGCGAGAAATACTGTGCTGGTTTGGCCCTTTCACTGACAGCTGCAACCAGGAAGTGCAGAGCCATATGACCATGACAAATTATTAAACAAGTATTAATAATTTTTCAAATTTCCATTTTTTTTTTCAAATTTCCAAGCCTTGAGTGGAGCCTTCTCATATTTGAATCAATTCTTCCCTCCTAGTCCAGACCCAGAAAAGTAGATTCTTGATGGGGCCTCTTACTCCTGTGATCTACAATGCTTTCTCCTACAGCATTCTCTCTACGGAGATTCAATTCCCATCTCTTCCATTACAGAGAGCATGGAAAAGCAGCTGATTCATTCACATTCACAAGAGGTGGGTTTTTGTGGGAACACCACATGAAAGCAACAGGCAGCCAAAAATGTTTTTCCAGGGCTTTGGCAAATTCTTTCAGTTAAGCCTATTAAGGAAATAATAAGTGCAAGTTGATAGTGCACACCAAAACAAAAATTTGGCTTAGTTGACAACTACAGCTGCTGGCAGATCTTAATGTGATGAACACTTAAAAGCTTCCTCTAAAATGCCACCAATCAGCCACTGGAGTTTCCATTGGCAAGTCAGTGAGGGAAAGGTCTTCAGAGGCACCATTAACCTTTACACTCTGATGTGGAATAAAGACTTTAAGTCATCATTACTAGTAGTCTTTAAGCTTTCAAAGAAAACATATATATATATTTTTAGTTACATGTTAGAAACAGGTTTTCCTTTCAGGGAAAGAGAAAAAAAAAGGAGGGATATTCAGATGAAATAAACACTCCTAGGACACCACAGAAGCGCACACAGGAGCTGAAGGGTGAATTTTCTCACACTCCAAACTTCACGGTGCAACAACTCTACATAATTCAGACATACTAGTACAGGACCCAAAGGTGGACCAATCCGGCAGCTGTTCATTGAATGTCCATAGAGCAGAGAAGATGGTTTACAATACTGTTGTTTAATAGTTCCCAAATCCCCTGTTGAGTTGTGAATATTTTTGCAAATCAAAGCACTGAGATCTGTTCACTATGTTTCATGAGAGAACTGTTTTGGGGAATCTTCATTTATACATTTTAAATAATTGGCCATGGCAACCAGAGCTTGGAATGAGCACTTTCTCTTTAGTTTAGCGGTATAAATCAAAATGAAGAAATATATAATTATTTGTTATTTCTTGGAATTTGGATGACTGCTGTGTATTAGTGAAAGGATTAGCACATCCCAGGGGTTTCACACATCTTAGCACAAATGATTATTTGGCTGAAAATTATTTGCTGTTTCCTGTTTTAAAATGGGTCAGTCATTAAATCAGAGAAAAGAAACAATATGTTAGTGACTTAGGTGATCAAAACAATGACACAAACGGTCATCAGTCAAAAAAAAAACAGTTTGCAAACATGCCAATGTGAAAATTATCTGTCCAACTTGTCAGCAAATATTTAGGAATAGCCAATGAGAGCTAACTGAAAAGGAGCTACATATATAATTAATATTAATTATGGCAAATAGGGAATGTCTCTGAGGGCTAATCTACGCTAGAAGTGCTACGTCGGCACAGCTGCACCTATGCAGTTGTGCTGCTGTAGCACATCTGGTGAAGATGCTCTAGGCCAATGGGACAGAGCTCTCCTTTTGGCATAATTACTCCAACCTCCACAAGAGGCATTATCTCCTGCTGATATAGCGCAGTCCACATCGGCACTTAGGTCAATGTAACTTGCGTCACTCAGGGGGCTGGCTTTTTCACACCCCTGAACAATGTCAGTTATATTGACATAAGCAGTCATGTAGATCTGCCCTTACTCAGTTTAGCAGTTTGAGCTCCCCTATAGGAATTAACACAAACTGCTAATCCGAGTTAAAAGCAGAACCGTCATGTCTCCATTGATATTTTAACTGGGGATAGCTAACTTGAGTTAAAAAACATCTCAGTTTTTGCGGTGTAGACATACCCTATGTTTTTGTACAGCAGCATCTAGCACAATGGGACTCTAGATGCTACTTCAGTGCAAACAGTAGTCAACAACTAAAAGAACAAAATGTAAGAATTGAACTCTACCATGGAGGCTTCTTTGGGTGTAGTAGATTAAGGATGCTGCAAAACATAATTAGTTCCATGAACCAAGATTATATGATCCAGAATACAAGGGAGCAGTAAGCAGATATGAGCCTTGCAATTATAAAATGTATTCTGTATAGAAGGTAAAAAGAATGTTACAGAGAACTAACCAAAAGGGTAAAAAATTAATTTAAAATGATTCATTAAGATATTAGTATACAAAGGGCCACAAGAGCACAGGAAATAGACTGAAATGAAAATAGAAAAGAATAAGGTTACTCACACAAAAATAGAAATATTCCAAGTAATACAAAAATATTAAACTTTCTTAAAGCCAAGAGGTTTAAGATATCTATCTGGGGGAGAGTGGCAACTGGTGACGTGATTAGTAAAATGAGTGAGAACACAGGAGTTTTAATTTAGTTTTTAATTAAGAAAAAGTTGGCTCTGTTGCCAATTTCAAGTCAATTATGGGAAAAAATATGTTCATTCATGAAATGACACTGGGCCTTAAATATGTATGTATGAAACAGAATGCAATAATGGGGACCTTAGAGTTTGAGAAGATGGCTAAAGATCCTTGCTCATTTACAGCACTGTTAATTTGATATCTGTAGTATGCAAGGTCTTGGAAAAAATTTTGAAGGAGAAAGTAGTTAAGGACATTGAGGTCAATGGTAAATGGGACAAAATACAACATGGTTTTACAAAAGGTAGATCGTGCCAAACCAACCTGATCTCCTTCCTTGAGAAAGTAACAGATTTTTTAGACAAAGAAAACACAGTGGATCTAATTTACCTAGATTTCAGTAAGATGTTTGATACCGTGCCACATGGGGAATTATTAGTTAAATGGGAAAAGATGGGGATCAATGTGAAAATTGAAAGGTGGATAAGGAAATGGTTAACAGGGAGACTACAGCAGGTCCTACTGAAAGGTGAACTGTCAGGCTGGAGGGAGGTTACCAGTGGAGTTCCTCAGGGATCAGTTCTGGGACCAATCTTATTATTACTGACCTCAGCACAAAAAGTGGGAGTGTGCTAATAAAGTTTGTGGATGATACAAAGCTGGGAGGTATTGCCAATTTAGAGAGAAGATTTGGATGACCTTGTAAACTGTAGTAATAGTAATAGGATGAAATTTAATAGTGAAAAGTGTAAGGTCATGCATTTAGGGATTACTAACAAGAATTTTAGTTATAAGCTGGGAACGCATCAATTAGAAGTAACGGAGGAGGAGAAGGACCTTGAGCATTGGGTGATAATAGGATGACTATGAGCCGCCAATGTGATATGGCCATGAAAAAAGCTAATGCGGTCTTGGGATGCATCAGGAGAGGTATTTCCAGTAGAGATAAGGAAGTTTTAGTACCGTTATACAAGGCACTGGTGAGACCTCACCTGGAATACTGTGTGCAGTTCTGGTTTCCCATGTTTAAGAAGGATGAATTCAAACTGGAGCAGGTACAGAGAAGGGCTACTAGGATGATCCGAGGAATGGAAAACTTGTCTTATGAAAGGAGACTCAAGGAACTTGGCTTGTTTAGCCTAACTAAAAGAAGGTTGAGGGGAGATACGATTGCTCTCTATAAATATATCAGAGGGATAAATACCAGAGAGGGAGAGGAATTATTTAAGCTCAGTACCAATGTGGACACAAGAACAAATGGATATAAACTGGTCATTGGGAAGTTTAGACTTGAAATTAGACGAAGGTTTCTAACCATCAGAGGAGTGAAGTTTTGGAATAGCCTTCCAAGGGAAGCAGTGGGGGCAAAAGACCTATCTGGCTTTAAGATTGAACTTGATAAGTTTATGGAGGAGATGGTATGATGGGATAACATGATTTTGGCAATTAATCGATCTTTAAATATTCATGGTAAATAGGCCTAATGGCCTGTGATGGGATGTTTGATGGTGTGGGATCTGAGTTACTACAGAAAATTCTTTCCTAGGTATCTGGCTGGTGAATCTTGCCCATATGCTCAGGGTTTAGCGGATCGCCATATTTGGGGTTGGGAAGGAATTTTCCTCCAAGGCAGATTGGAAGAGGCCCTGGAGGTTTTTCACCTTCCTCTGTAGCACGGGGCACTTGCTGGAGGATTCTCTGCACCTTGAAGTCTTTAAACCACAATTTGAGGACTTCAATAGCTCAGACGTAGGTGAGAGGTTTTTCGCAGGAGTGGGTGGGTGAGATTCTGTGGCCTGCGTTGTGCAGGAGGTCAGACTTGATGATCATAATGATCCCTTCTGACCTTAATATCTATTAATCTATGAATTTAAGGAGACAATCAACTGAATGAGAAATACACAGAGGACATGTTGATTTCTCAATATATTTCCTACTTTTTTTTTAATCTTTACTGTTGGCAACTAGATATAATTACATGTATACGTCATAAAGCTCCCTGGGGCAGGAACTGTGTGTAAGCTGATTCCCAACTGTTCTAATAGAAATAAATAAATACATTAAAATAAATAATAAAATACAAATTAAATATGGTGCCCGGCACTTTAGAAATACCTGGATACCTAGTTATCACTAGAGCTGGCTGGGAATTTTCCAGTAAAACAGAATTTTGTCAGAAAATGCCAATTTGTCAAAACTGAAATGATTTGTGGCACCATATCAGGATTGATGAATCACCAGCAAGTTTCCCTATGAAACCTTCCTAGTTTCCTGACAGCTCACTTGGTGGGCTGCTGGGGAGATCAGGCTTCCAGGGTCTGCTGTTCCAGGTACAAGCCCTAAATGTGGACCACAATGTGGTTGGGGACTCCAGGCTCTCTGATGTGGAACCAAAAGCCTGAAAGCCTGGGGATGGCATTTCCACAGAGCTGAGGAACATGGAAGCCCTGGCAGCCTCTGACTGAAATTGACATGATTTTGTTAATTTTGCTGCTGCCCACCATTCATAGCAGCAAGGGAGCATGTTTTGTTTTGGAAACATGGGTAGGCGTTTCTGAAAAGAAAATTTTATGAAATTTCTGATTCCCAGGAAATCTTAAAACATTTAGTTTTGTTCCAAATAGAATGAAACAAAATTTTCCCCAAACTGGAAATTCTGTGTTTTGGCAGGCTCGAGTTATGGCACAGTCTGAAGCAAGTATATAATTCCATTTTCTTCTTCTCTTTTTCCTAAATCACAAAGGAGTAAATATAGGCAAAACCTATGTATGGTTTCAATTTAATTTCACAAAAAATATTTTACGTGGATTGCAAAATGATGGTTGGTTCAAGTCTCGATCCTATTGTATCAGAATCTATTTTATTGTAACTATGTTCTAATGCATGTTTATTTATCTGTAATAGTAATAAAATAGTTATGGCAAGAGCCACCGAATGAAAATATAACAACAGTCTTATAAGTTCTTTTTCTTAGCCCGAGAACCCTATACATTCCTTGGAGACATAGTATATTATTGTTAGTCTTGGGCTATAACTTGTTGGTGGGGGAGCTGTGTTAAGCAGAAAGAGTTTGCCCTGTGTCTTAATCTTTTTGACTAGAGTCAATTCTTGTGGGATAATTGCTTCCTCTGACCTGGGCATTTATGCTTGGGTTGAGATTCCTGAAAGAGGAAATTATCTGTGTGCGCTTTGTGAGCACCTCCATTCTAGGACTGGTATATACTGTGTAAAATAAGGAATTTGTACTAATATAACCACATTCCATATTACTGATTCCTTCCTCAATAGGAGGTTGACCTGCAAGGCCCCATCATCCGTTATTAGCTGGCCAACGAACGTATTGTATCTTTCATCCGAAGACCCCAAAGCACATGTTAAACTAAGATCCATAAAATATACAGTACATAGGAATCACTTTACCTGCCACTGAAATGCAGCCAGTTCCAGAATACAATCCTGCAAGTGTTTAACAGTGCACAGCAATACAACAACACTGAACAAGCTGGAGGTATTCTGCATGATTTGAGAATGACAAGGATGGGCAGGCTGTGGCCATCAGATAGAAGAGGACCAGGAAGAATTCTGCACAGGTAGAAGTTCCAATCAATACCAGGTCTTCAGTGTGGAAACTGTGGATGATATCCCTCAAGAGTCAGCTGGTCCAAAGGAACAGAGGGACGTACAGGGCACACCCATAGATGGAGCTTGGATTGAGAGGACAAAAGGGGAGAGGGACTGGTGCTCTATGTAAAAAATGGCATTATCTGGTTCCAAGTCACTGATAACTTGAAAGAAAATGATCTTGAATTCTTATGGATCAATGTCCTAACATAAAGTGCAAGATTGTATTAGTCGATGTTTGGTACAGACCACCAAATCACACTAGGGAACAGGATGACTGGCTCCTTATCCACCAACCTATAATGTTTAGGGGAAAAAGCTGCATGATCATGGGGAACTTCAATTTCATGTATGCTGGAGGTCTCATGCTACCAGTACTAAAACATCGTTGGGACTTCTTAATATTAGGGCTCACAATTTCGTAAGTCAGAAAGTGCAGCATCCAACATGATGAATATGGTACAATTATCAATAACAATGCAGAAAAGACAGAAGTGTTCAATAAATATTTCTGTTCTGTATTTGGGAAAAAAACAGATGATGTAGTCATATCATAATGATGATAGTACTCTTTCCATTCCACTAGCATCTCAGGAGGATGTTAAACAGCAGCTACTAAAGAGAGACATTTTTAAATCAGCAGGTCCAGAGAATTACATCAAAGAGTTCAAAAAGAGATGGCTAATGAGCGCGTAGGATAGTTGATTTCCAATTACTCTTGGAACACTGAAGAAGTTCCAGAATACTGGAAGAAAGCTAATATTGTACCAATATTTGAAAAGGGTTAATGGGATGACCCAAATAATTATAGACCTATCAGGCTGGCTTCAATCCTGGGCAAGATAATGGAGTGACTGATGCAGGAATCAGTTAATAAAGAATTAAAGGAGGGTAACATAAATACCACCAATTAACATGGGCTTATGAAAAATAGATCCTGTCAAAGAAATTTGATTTTTTTGTGGGATTACAATTTTAGCTGATAAAGGTAATAGTGTTGATGTAATATACTTAGAGTTGTATAAGATATTTTATTTGGTACAGCACATTTTGATTAAAAATTAATATAAAATTAACATGACACACATTAAATGGGTTAAAACTAGGCCGATAGGTCTCAAAGTGTAATTGTAAACAGGGAATCATCACTGAGTGGGTTGTTTCTAGTGGGGTCCTTCAGAAATCAGTTCTCCCCCCATACCATTTAACATTTTTATTAATGACTTGGAAGAAAACAAAATCATCACTGATAAAATTTGCAGATGATACAAAAATTGGGGGAGTGGTAAATAATGAAGAGGATAGGTCACCGATACAGAGTAATCCGGATAGCTTGGTGAACTGGGCACAAGCAAAAAATATGCATTTTAATATGGCTCAATGTACATGTATACATCTGGGAACAAAGAACATAGGCCGTACTTACAGGATGGGGGGGACTCTATCCCGGGAAGCAGTGGCTCTGAAAAGGATTTGGGCATTGTGATGGATAATCAGCTAAACATGAGCTCCTGGTGCAAAGCTGTGACCAAAAGGGCTAATGCAATCCTTGGATGCACAAACGGGAATCTGAAGTAGGAATAGAGAGGGGTTTTTACCTCTATATTTGGCACTCGTGCAAGTGCTGTGAAATATTGTATCCAGTTCTGGTGTCCCCAATTTAAGAATGATGCTGATAAATTGAAGAGGGTTCAGAGATGAGCCATGAGACAGATTAAAGGATTAGAAAACATGCCTTATAGTCATAGACTTAAGGTGCTCAATCTATTTAGTTTAAGAAAGAGAAGGTTAAGGAGTGACTGAATTACAGGATATATGTACTTACATGGGGAACAAATATTTGATAATGGGCTCTTCAATCTAGCAGAGAAAGCAACAACATGATCCAATGGCTAGAAGTGGAAGCTAGACAAATTCAGACAGGAAATAAGGCATGAATTTGTAGTGAGGGTAATTAACCACTAGATTTACCAAGAGTAGGGTGGATTCTCCATCACAGGCAATTTTAAAATCAAGATTGGATGTTTTTTTCCTAAAAGCACTGATGTAGGAATTATTTTGGGGAAGTTCTCCAGCCTGTGTTATACAGGAGGCCAGACTAGATGACCACAATGGTCCCTTTGGGCTTTGGAATCTATGAATGTATGAACAGGAAGCCAAAAATACTGTAGGGTATAGACTAGATACAGTTAGAGAGGGAGACTATAATTATCTGGTTTGGAATTTAGTCAGGACAGCAGAAGTAACTCTTCAGATAAGCCTTACACTTGACTTTGACCCTGACCTTCCAATGAGCTCTATGAGCAAACGTGTTTATTCACACAGACTCATTATCTTCAATGGGGTTTCATGTGGGTGTATGGGTCCACCCCTGTGGAGTTCATTGCAGAATTGGGGATCTTGTTTATGTCTCACTTGCAAGCTGTGTATATATCCGTGCATGCTCGCCATGTTTAGAGGTGCTCAAAGTTTGATACAGCTGCTCATCATTTCAGAAGAGGAAATATGATTGTTTCATTAATTGAAGGTTGTTTAAAAAAATCTAATTTTATGTATCATGGAAACAGATGCAATTCCACTTGTAATAAAAAAGGTAGAGAAAAGGTTGATGGTAACTGCAATTGTGCCTGGTGAAGAATGGGAGAAATTACAATTCTCAGCTCATCATGCAGGAAAATGTGTTTAGATCAGAGATCTCATATTTCTCTTCTGAAAATTAAATTAATATTGATTATATTTGTGTTTCATGATTTAATTGAATTAAATCACAGAATGCTCATAATTTAAACTTGGTTTTTAATGTTTTTCATTTCTTGCCTCATGTGTACAAGTGTGCAGGGGTTGAAAGCAGTACAGATGCATCATAAATATTTCAAACATGAATGTTCATGACCTATCTTTTTGGCCTGGTTCTAAATCAGTCAGGAAGTTACAACAGGTTTAGATCATTAAAGTTTGCAAAGCACTGGCAGAAAAGAGTATTTAAAAATATAAAACGAGTATTTATCAAAGCACCACTTAGAATACTCAGAAAATGCGTTGGTTGGGTCCAGTCACATACAATGCACCCAGAGGGCAAAGCTACCGAATGTACAACAAGAGATAGTTTACATTCAGAGCTAAAATAGAGTGGAATAGATAAAAATACTGTCATTATTATTATTTATTGTTCATAGAACTGCCATGATCAAGACTGGGGCTCCATTGTGACAAACATGTAAAATCATAGCAAGACACAGTCCATGCCCTTAAGAATTTATAATCAGATAGACAAGACAAAGGTTGGGGAACAGAGATATTGGGAGGGGGAGTGTCTTGCCAAAAGGCACACAGCAGGTCAATGGGAGAACTGGGAACAGAATCAAAGTCTGCTCTGTTTCAATCCAGTATTTCTCAACAGTATTTATCAGCATTAATCTAGCATTTCTTGTCACAATTTTCTCAGCAATTCTCCCTCCTTTAATCTTTAAATCCATTAAGCTTGCTGTTCTATATTTCTTAATTTTTAATTAAAGATGGGGCCACATTACAGATTTTCTACTGAAATTGGAATTTTCTCAATTGTCAGTAGTCTTCACAATACAGGTTCCAGTTCAGCCTCTTTTGCCAATACACTCAAAGCTGCTAAATTCTGGTCCAAACCTCAACAAAGTACCAGAGGGTTTGGTTCTAGGGTTCTGGCCCATTTTTGCTAACATTTTTAGTTCAGTTTGGTGTCCGACTGACAACTCTGGAGCCGGATACACTCTAATCATCTACAAAGCAAGTATAGCACTAGCAGCAGTATTGCAAATGTTCCCATGTTACCCCATAAAGCTGCCTCAACCATAACCCTGGAGGGAACTATTCTAGGGTAAGAAGGTAGGTCAATTTCTAAGACCCCTTCAGTGCATGACACCTCTGCTCAGATTGCCAACAAAGGTGCCAACACCAACACTCATGGTGTTTTTTGGACCTGGACACTAGTGTGTGTTTTTATATTCTTTTGATCAAAACTCTATTAAAATATATGAGTTATAATGAATACATCTCCCTTAAATGACTTCATCTGGCCCCTTCAGCTAAGAGTAAAAAGTTATGGTAGAGAGAGAGAAAAAAAATCAACAACTTTCAGTTATGCTGCATTGCACCAGCACAAATCGTTTCTAAAGAAACTAAATTAGTTCTAATTGAGCAGCAGATGTCCAATCCTTGGTCTGGAGCTAGTGTACACTCATTCTTTTAATCATGAAAATCACCAGGACAGACTCACTTATAAGGACTCTAGAACTAGCCTGGTATATTGTGCTGTCAATGAGGATTAAAGTAAATACATCCCATTAAAATCTTCATAATTTATCTTTTATATGAAGGAGGTCATCTGTTGGGAGAGTGCTTCAAATAGTAAAATTCTGTCCTCTTGTGAGCTGTAGGTCGCTAATCAGTACTAATTAGCAAATCTTTTGTTAACTTATTTCTCTAGGATAAATGAAGAGACTGTATATTAGTATTATTAAGCTTCATAAAATAGAAACATAGAAGATGCCCCACCAGAACATAGGAACGGCCCATCTAGCAACAAGGGAGACTGTGGACTTTCACGTCATGAAAGTGAAGTTTGCCCCTGTTCAGAGAGCCAGCACAAGACCTATGAACTTAAGGTCTTACCTAGAGTGCAGAAATGCGCTCTAAAGAGGTATGAAGTCTAAAGCAAATCAACACTATGTTGGTCAATTTCTCCAGGTAGAAAAGCCTTCAGTATAGACAAAGCCTATGTCATCAAAAACATGTTAGTTAATAGGTTTTCCAACATGGTGGATTTTCCCAGTGTAGACAGAGAGTAAGCAAAAGGATATTTTTTCTATATACCTTAGAATTTTGAATACTGTGTAGAATTTATATTTATATATTTTTTCTTGATCTAAACAGAATAAATTGAAGTAATTTTTAAAAAATAATTTTGGATTCCTTAAGGGATAAAATGTGCCGTTATGTTTATTTTCATTTAAAAAAATTAAAACAGGAAAAATAAAATGCTGAAATATGCAATGTAAAGAAAACATCTTTTCTTTTTAATGATAGCCTCCCTAACACACACACACACACACACACAAATAGGAACATAATACAGAAAAATTAAACAGGCTATTATTTGCTTTTTAGATTTTGGGGACCAGTTGCTCCGATTTAATGTTTATTATCTTTTCCTATGCCCGCTAAAAATTGCAAAGCCAGATGGATACTGAACTGTGTTTTGTGTTTCACTGTGAAGCGGCAGGGAAAATACAAAGCATGAATCAAATATCTAACAAAGAGAATGCCCTGGGAAAAAGCTGCTGGTTTCAAAAGTAATTTATTGGATTATGAAGTTACTGGATGAAGAGAATCCTGTGGATTTAACGTGTCAATTTTTGGTGAAAAAATAATTCAGAGGAAAGGCAGGTTTAGCGCAGTTTGCAATTAGTGTTAATTTACCATTCTATTTTTTTAGCGGACTTGAAAATTGCAGAGGGATGCACATGGAGAAGGTGTGTTGGAGAGCCAGAGGAAAAAAGGGGTGATTCTCAGATGATTTAAACATTCAAACACCACCACTACAAAATGAAAATTTCCATGCTAACTCAGCAAAGGTCAACCTTTTCAAAACTGAAAATGTGTGAACCTCCATTTTGGGGTTCAACATGAGATACCTTGGGTCTGATTTGCACAGAAGCACCTGCAATACTCATTGACTGATTAAATCGTAGGGGACAGCTCTCTCCCCCTCCCCAGTTTTCACTATCCTGTTTATCCCCCTCAATGCTGCTGTAGGACTAATGCACTCCAATTCATGGTCCCACTCTCAGTTTGATTAATGTGGCTTCTCAATGCCACCTGGGTGCTTTGACTGTAAAGTTCTGATGGGGAAGACACTAGACTGTCTTGCACTTATGAAAGTGTCACAGATTGGTTGAACTGTAACTCCATTTTCTCCTCCCTCTCCCCATTTTCTCTCTCTTCTTCATTCCTTCCTCCTCTCTCACTGCCAATGGTCTAAGAGCAGAGCATTTTTGAGTGGATTAACTCTAAATTAAAGTTACTGGGTAGGTGTCTTGTTTAAGTTATATCCTAAAATACCCCCAAGCAATACATGCAATTCCAGCTCCTCTGTTATTAAAAAAAACATTAAGATGCTGATTTTGTGGGACTCTTGAGTGGTAGCATAAAGGTCAAGAGCAAAAGAGAAAAGAAAAGCTTATGAACTTTTCTGCCTCTTTGTTAGGCATAAAGAGTTCACGAACTGTTTTCAGTAAACAAACAGGAAGAACAATAGAAACCTCTTTTATTCCAGAAATATTAGGTCCCAGCTTTTGATGGAATATTGGCAGCCTAGTGGGTTATGACATCACAAGAGACCAGAGCTATAGATATTCAAGCCCACAGCTGAGAGGGGAAGGGATATTTAGTCATGTACGCTTTTTGTTTGCTTTTAGCAAACCCCATTTATTTTAAACTCCTGACAAATAGCATTGGGGAGAAAGCTCTTAATATGAGATTTAGGGCCCCACCCCAACTCATTTAAAGGCCAAGGAAGCTACAGTTCAGGTGACTACGGACATATTGGAAGGTCCTCTAGCCAAAAAATAGAGGGAGGGAAATAAGGGAATTATTTTTCCAAGGCAGTGGTTCTCAACCTTTCCAGACTACTGCACCCCTTTCAGGAGTCTGATTTGTCTTGTGTATCCCCAAGTTTCATCTCACTAAAAAACTACTTGCTTACAAAATCAGACAAAAATACAAAAGTGTCACAACACACTAATACTGAAAAATTACTTACTTTCTCATTTTTACAATACAATTATAAAATAAATCAATTGGAATATAAATATTATATAGTATATATAGCAGTATAAATAAGTCATTGTCTGTCTGTAGTGTTTTTTATATAGACTGTTGTAGAATTAGACAAATATCTAGAGGAGTTGATGTACCATGTGGATACGTGTACCTAGTGTTGCCAGGCATTCATTTTTTGCCCAGAATGCCCAGTTGAAAAGGGACCCTGGCAGTTCTGATCAGCATCACTGGCCAGGCTGCAAAAAGTCCAGTCGGTGGCACAGCAGGGCTAAGGTAGGCTTTTTGTTTGCCTGGAAGTGGCAGGCATGTCCCTGAGTCCTGTAGGCGCAGGGATAGCCAAGGAAGCTCTGCGTGCTGCCCCGTTCCGAGCACCGGCCCTGTTGCTCCCATTGGCCAGGAACTGCAACCAATAGGAGCTCCAGAGGCAGTACCTGCAAGTGGGGGCAGTGTACACTGTGCAGAGCCACCTGACTACACCTCTGCCTAGGGGTTGGTCATACCGACTGCTTCCGGAAGCAGTGTAGAGCCAGGGCAGGCAGGGAGCCTCCCTTAGCCCTGCTGTGCCACCAATCAGAAGCTGCCTGACATAAGCGCCTCCCAGCTGAACTCCCTGCCCCAGGTCAGATCCCCCTCCCACACTCTAACTCCCTCCCAGATCCCACATCCCAACCCCCTGCCACAGGTCAGAACCCTCTCCCATGCCCAAACTCCCTCTCAGAGGCCTCACCCCCTCCCACATCCCAACCCCAGCCCTAAGCCCCCTCCTGCACCCAAACGCCCTCCCAGAGCCCACATCCCTAACGCCCTCCTGCACCCCAACTCCCTGAATCAGCTCCCGTACCCCTTGGCCACAGCCCGGAGCCCCCTGATGCATCCCAAACCATTCATCCCCATTCCCAGCCCACACCCCTAGCCAGAGCCCTCACCCCCTCCCACACCGCAACCTCTGCTCCAGCCCAGAGCCCCTCCCACACCCTTAACCCCTCATTTCTGGCCCCACACCAGAGCCTGTACTCCCAACTAAAGCCCTCACCCCCACCTGGGCCCCAACCCCCTGCCCCAGCCCAGTGAAAGTAAGGGTTGGGGAGAGCAAGTGACAGACAGAGGGGAGCTGGAGTGAGTGGGGGTGGGAAGAGAGTGGGGCCTCGGGGAAGGGGCGGGGCAAGGGAGTTCAGTTTTGTGTAGTTAGAAAGTTGGCAACTCTACGTGTACCCCTGGTTGAGAACCACTATTCTCAGCTTCTTTGTTTAAAAAAAAATCCTGGGGTGGAGGACAACTTTGAGGCTGTCTTTAAGGGAACAGTAAGTGACACATACAAACCCATGTTTCCCTTTATTACAGTTCCCATATTCTGGCTCCTACTAGATCTAGGTGAAATTTTTGATCTGAAACTTTTTTTGGCAAAGATTAGATTTGGCAATACAGAAACATTACACAAATTCATATCAGTTTTGCAGAATTATTCATGTTGGAAAAGCCCCCCAAAATTCTGAAAAAAATGCACAAAACATTGTTTTTCATGAGTTTCAAAAGGAAAAATGTTGATTGTTTGGTTTGAAATTACTTTTCATTTCAAGATTTCCTTAAATTTTATTTTAAAAAAATTCAAAGACATTAAAAATGGTCACAATCAAACCAAAAGGTTTAGTTCAACCTAAAGTGATTTTTGTGTTTACCTATTCATTTTACCAAATATTTTGTTTTTGGTGCAACCCAAAACTACATCTCCCGTCCAACATTCTGAAATTGCCAGTGACCTGCAAAATCATAGATTCATAGATAATAAGGTCAGAAGGGACCATTCTGATCATCTAGTCCGACCTCCTGCACAGCGCAGGCCACAGAATCTCACCCACCCACTCCTATGAAAAACCTCACCCATGTCTGAGCTATTGAATCATGGTTCAAAGACTTCAAGGAGCAGAGAAGCCTCCCTCAAGTCAACCATGCCCCATGCTACAGAGGAAGGCGAAAAACCTCCAGGGCCTCTCCAATCTGCCCTGGAGGAAAATTCCTTCCCGACCCCAAATATGGCGATCAGCTAAACCCTGAGCATATGGGCAAGATTCACCAGCCAGATACCACAGAAAATTCTTTCCTGGGTAACTCAGATCCCATCCATCTAATATCCCATCTCAGGGGATTTGGCCTATTTACCCTGAATATTTAAAGATCAATTACTTACCAAAATCCCATTATCCCATCATACCATCTCCTCCATAAACTTATCAAGTAGAATCTTAAAACCAGATAGATCTTTTGCCCCCACTGCTTTCCTTGGAAGGCTATTCCAAAACTTCACTCCTCTGATGGTTAAAAACCTTTGTCTGATTTCAAGTCTAAACTTCCTGGTGGCCAGTTTATACCCATTTGTTCTTGTGTCCACATTGGTGCTGAGCTGAAATAATTCCTCTCCCTCTCCTGTATTTATCCCTCTGATATATTTATAGAGAGCAATCATATCTCCCCTCAACCTTCTTTTAGTTAGGCTAAACAAGCCAAGCTCCTTAAGTCTCCTTTCATAAGACAAGTTTTCCATTCTTCGGATCATCCTAGTAGCCCTTCTCTGTACCTGCTCCAGTTTGAATTCATCCTTTTTAAACATGGGAGACCAGAACTGCACACAGTATTCTAGGTGAGGTCTCACCAGTGCCTTGTACAACGGTACTAAAACCTCCTTATCCCTACTGGAAATACCTCTCCTGATGCATCCCAAAACCGCATTAGCTTTTTTCACAGCCATATCACATTGGCAGCTCATAGTCATCCTATGATCAACCAATACTCCAAGGTCCTTCTCCTCTTCTGTTACTTCTAATTGATGCGTCCCCAACTTATAACTAAAATTCTTGTTATTAATCCCTAAATGCATAACCTTACACTTCTCACTATTAAATTTCATCCTATTACTATTACTTCAGTTTACAAGGTCATCCAGATCCTCCTGTATAATATCTCGATCCTTCTCTGAATTGGCAATACCTCCCAGCTTCGTATCATCCACAAACTTTATTAGCACACTCCCACTCTTTGTGCCAAGGTCAGTAATAAAAAGATTAAATAAGATTGGTCCCAAAACCGATCCCTGAGGAACTCCACTGGTAACCTCCCTCCAACCTGACAGTTCGCCTTTCAGTAGGACCCGTTGCAGTCTCCCCTTTAACCAATTCCTTATCCACCTTTTGATGTTCATATTGATCCCCATCTTCTCCAATTTAACTAATAATTCCCCATGTGGCACGGTATCAAATGCCTTACTGAAATCTAGGTAAATTAGATCCACTGCATTTCCTTTATCTAAAAAATCTGTTACCTTTTCAAAAAAGGAGATTAGGTTGGTTTGGCACGATCTACCTTTGTAAAACCATGTTGTATTTTGTCCCATTTACCATTGACTTCAATGTCCTTAACTACTTTCTCCTTCAAAATTTTTCCAGGACCTTGCATACTACAGATGTCAAACTAACTGGCCTGTAGTTACCTGGATCACTTTTTTTTCCTTTCTTAAAAATAGGAACTATATTAGCAATTCTCCAATCATTCGGTACTACTCCTGAGTTACAGATTCATTAAAATTCTTGCTAATGGGCTTGCAATTTCAGGTGCCAATTCCTTTAATATTCTTGGATGAAGATTATCTGGGCCCCCCGATTTAGTCCCATTAAGCTGTTTCAGTTTCGCTTCTACCTCAGATATGGTAATATCTACCTCTATATCCTCCTTCCCATTTGTCATGCTACCATTATCCCCAAGATCCTCTTTAGCCTTATTAAAGACTGAGGCAAAGTATTTGTTTAGATATTGGGCCATGCCTAGATTATCTTTAACCTCCACTCCATCCTCAGTGTTAAGCGGCCCCACTTCTTCTTTCTTAGTTTTCTTATTTATATGGCTATAGAACCTTTTACTATTGGTTTTAATTCCCTTTGCAAGGTCCAACTCTACTCGACTTTTAGCCCGTCTCACTTTATCCCTACATGTTCTGACCTCAATTAGGTAGCTTTCCTTGCTGATCCCTCCCATCTTCCACTCCCTGTATGCTTTCTGCTTCTTCTTAATCACCTCTCTAAGATGCTTGCTCATCCAGCTTGGTCTACAACTCCTGCCTATGAATTTTTTCCCCTTTCTTGGGATACAAGCTTCCGATAGCTTCTGCAGCTTTGATTTAAAGTAATCCCAGGCCTCCTCTACCTTTAGATCCATAAATTCTTCAGTCCAATCCACTTCCCTAACTAATTTCCTTAATTTTTGAAAGTCAGCCCTTTTGAAATCAAAAACCCTAGTTGTAGATTTATTTTTGTTAATCCTTCCATTTAGTTTGAACTGAATTAGCTCATGATCACTTGAGCCAAGATTATCCCCTACAACCATTTCTTCTATGAGGTCCTCGCTACTCACCAAAATTAAATCTAAAATGGCATCCCCTCTAGTCAGTTCAGCAACTATTTGATGAAGGAATCCATCAGCTATCGCATCTAGGAAAATCTGAGCCCTATTATTATTACTAGCACTGGTCCTCCAGTCTGTATCTGGGAATTAAAGTCTCCCATGATCACGCAGTTTCCATTAGTATTTACTTTATTAAAAACATTAAAAAGGGCTCTATCCATATCCAAATTAGATCCCGGAGGTCTATAGCACACCCCAAGCACTATCGTAGGAGAGGCTTTACTAGTTTTCTTCCCCAATGTAATGTTTGCCCAGACGGACTCTGTCTTATCCATTGCATCGCTTCTTATTTCTTTACATTCTACCTCATCATTGATATACAGTGCTACTCCACCCCCTTTACCTTTGTTTCTGTCTTTCCTAAACAGCACATACCCTTCAATACCTGTAGTCCAGTCATGACTACTATTCCACCATGTTTCTGTTATCCCTATAATATCTGGTTTCACTTCCCGCACCAGTAGCTCTAGTTCCTCCATTTTGTTACCTAGGCTCCTCGCATTGGTGTATAAACATCTTAATTTTTGCTGTTTGGCCTCGCTCACATTTTGTACCCTATTAGGCACAGTCATTCTACAGTCTCAATAAATCCATTATTTGCACAGCCTTAGCCCCTACCCAGGTGTTTATATATTTCTCTAATGGAGAATAAGGGATTCAAAAGAGCCATAACAGGCTAGGAGTGGGCTTTCTGGTGCAGTAGCAGTGAAAGGTCAAGGTAAGGAGAGAGACCGATTGAGCAAGAAAGGGGCATTCCTCTATCAGCCCAGCCTGTAGACAATCATGGGTAGGCTACTGTAAATTAGAGCAGCCCCCACAAGACAGCCCTAGCTTGCATTCGTCTTGGTTTTGTCCCTGCAATAATCCAGAATCTGGGTGTTGCAAAAATGGCTAAAAGCCCTCCCCAAACTGTCCCAGGTAGCACCTTCTATGCCGTGCCACTCAGGAAGGACAGCATAGATTCTGCCCCATGTTTCCTTCTACAATCTTTATTTTCTTCTCTAATGTCTTGCCTAGTAAAGTATCACAGAGTGATATTTACTGAGTGAGAATGAGAAGACAATATGGATGATGTCTGTGAAGCCATTACAGTTTCTGCTTTGATCTACTTCAAGTCTTTTATATCTTCAATGACACTCATTTTGGCATTTCCTCAAGTTTATATTGATTTCTTGTTTGTTAGTTTTTCTTGTTTTCTTACTGAGAGCTGTGCGGGGCAAATTCAGGCACTCATTTTTTTGGAGTCTTGACACTATCTAACATGCCTAAAGCATTAGCTCAATGGGATTCTAATTTTTTCTATACATAATAACGCAAGAGCAAGAGGATCCATTCTACTTTATGTGCTTTTATACGTACAGAGAAAGTGATCCTATTTCATTCTCTTTCTGAACTTTTCAACTCCGCTTATAGCTCAAGAAAAAAAATAGTGTCATCTTGTCTTTAAGTGCCGACTGCCAGATTATCTGGGGGTTATAGACTGTTGGGAGGTGCAAATGGGTTCCTCTTGAATGGATGATCTTTAATTGTTTCGGTTTCAATTGCACAAGAAGACTGAGTTCCAAGAAAGGATGGTCTTTGGGGGGAGCAGAGGCAAGTTAAGAAGTGGATGTAAGTGATTTTAAGAAAATCTAAAGGGAATCTAAATCAGACTAATTTACACCATCCTCTTACCCCCTCAGTCTGCACATTATCCCAACTCAGATTCCCTTGGACTCTTACTGATGTGTAACTTACATGCCCTGATACTCATTATCACTGAATTTGACCAACTGAGTAAGCTGGTAAAACTCCTATAACAAAGAGCAAGAGGAGAGGAGCATAGCAAGGAAAGCAACTAACAGGAGGTCATAAGAATGTGTCAGTCAAAGTAGCCACACCCTATCTCAATTTACACCTTATTACATGTTAAGGAGCAGTACATGTAAGTCACACAAACTTACACCCAGTTACCAATGTGTAAGAGAGTCTAAGTTGATCTAATGACAGGTTTCAGAGTAGCAGTCGTGTTAGTCTGTATTCACAAAAAGAAAAGGAGTATTTGTGGCACCTTACAGACTAACAAATTTATTTGAGCATAAGCTTTTGTGAGCTACAGCTCACTTCATTGGATGCATTTGGTGGAAAATACAGTGAGGAGATTTATATACACACACGGAGAACATGAAACAATGGGTTTTATCATATACACTGTAAAGAGAGTGATCACTTAAGATGAGCCATCACCAGCAGCAGGGGGGAGGAAAGGAGGAAAACCTTTCATGGTGACAGAGACAAACACCTACAAGATCTCTATCATGCATTCTTACAACTACAATACCCACCTGCTGAAGTGAAGAAACAGATTGCCAGAGCCAGAAGAGTACCCAGAAGTCACCTACTACAGGACAGGCCCAACAAAGAAAATAACAGAACACCACTAGCCATCACCTTCAGCCCCCAACTAAAACCTCTCCAATGCATCATCAAGGATCTACAACCTATCCTGAAGGACGACCCATCACTCTCACAGATCTTGGGAGACAAGCCAGTCCTTGCTTACAGACAGCCCCCCAACCTGAAGCAAATACTCACCAGCAACCACACACCACACAACAGAACCACTAACCCAGGAACCTATCCTTGCAACAAAGCCCGTTGCCAACTCTGTCCACATATCTATTCAGGGGACACCATCATAGGGCCTAATCACATCAGTCACACTATCAGAGGCTCGTTCACCTGCGCATTTACCAATGTGATATATGCTATCATGTGCCAGCAATGCCCCTCTGCCATGTACATTGGTCAAACTGGACAGTCTCTACGTAAAAGAATAAATGGACACAAATCAGACGTCAAGAATTATAACATTCAAAAACCAGTTGGAGAACACTTCAATCTCTCTGGTCACTCGATTACAGATCTGAGGGTGGCTATCCTTCAACAAAAAAACTTCAAAAACAGACTCCAACGAGAGACTGCTGAATTGGAATTAATTTGCAAACTGGATACAATTAACTTAGGCTTGAATAGAGACTGGGAATGGATGAGTCATTACACAAAGTAAAACTATTTTCCCATGTTATTTCTCCCCCCTACCCAACCCCCCACTGTTCCTCAGATGTTCTTGTTAACTGCTGGAAATGGCCCACCTTGATTATCACCATGAAAGGTTTTCCTCCTTCCCCCCCCCCTTCCTGCTGGTAATAGCTCATCTTAAGTGATCACTCTCCTTACAGTGTGCATGATAAAACCCATTATTTCATGTTCTCTGTGTTATTTCTCCCCCCCCCCAACCGCCCACTGTTCCTCAGATGTTCTTGTTAACTGCTGGAAATAGTCTGCCTTCCTTGTCACCATGAAAGGTTTTCCTCCTTCTCCCTCCCCCCCCCCCGCTGCTGGTGATGGCTCATCTTAAGTGATCACTCTCCTTACAGTGTGTATGATAAAACCCATTGTTTCATGTTCTCTGTGTGTGTACATAAATCTCCCCACTGTATTTTCCACCAAATGCATCCGATGAAGTGAGCTGTAGCCCACGAAAGCTTATGCCCTAATAAATTTGGTAGTCTCTAAGGTGCCACAAGTACTCCTTTTCTTTAAGTTGATCTAAGATAGTCTAAGTTACTATTTTACACCTTATCTCTGGATTTGGCCCTCTGGTACAGATACAAATGATAGGATCTGATCTTGCAAGGAGCTGTGTCTTTCACTCCCACTAAGGATGCTCAAAACCTCACCAAATCAGGCCTAGGAGGCATAAAGACTAATCATCAAAACTTTGTGTTCTTAAAAGTTGTTAGTAATTTTTGGATGTCAAGACAGATTTTGATAATGCTGAGGCAGGTCTGTGTAGGTAGGCCTGGCCTAACTGCAGTAATTAAACGCATGCGGGGAGGCCTTATTCTTGGAAGATAGGATGGGGGGTGGGGGGAATGAATTAAGTTGAAAACAGAACATTTGTGCTAAATAAGAAAGTAAATAGGTCAGTAGGCTAAGAAGACAATGTCTGAGCCATGTAAGATAAGAGGGAGGACATCCAGGGAACAATTTACTATGAACAATACAACAGTGGCCAAGTGTGCAAATGTGTGCAGTATTACTGATGATCTTTCTGTGAAAGTAAAGGATATAATAGTCTGATCAAGTCATTCATACATTATATAAGAAATTCAAAAACAGAGCAATAGTTCACAATGACAGATTTCAGAGTAGCAGCCATGTTAGTCTATATTCGCAAAAAGAAAAGGAGTACTTGTGGTTTTCTACCAAATGCATCCGATGAAGTGAGCTGTAGCTCACAAAAGCTTATGCTTTTAAAATTAAATTTGTTAGTCTCTAAGGTGCCACAAGTACTCCTTTTCTTTTTTAGTTCACAATGACTCTCTGCTTCAATCTAAACTAACTAGTAAATCAACTTGTTAATTGGTCACTTAAAAAAGGTTCTGTTGGCAGGACTAGCAGACTCAGAGGACTGGTATGGAAATAAGGAGACCTCGGTCTTCTTGGTCACTCGTTCAAATTGTGGTCCAGATTGTTCTCCCCTATGTGGAAAGCTATAGGAGGTGACTTCAAATTCTACATGGAATTCACAGTAGAGATTAAGGGCATGTCTACACACAGACATTATACCAATGTAAGTATTCCCGTACAGTTAAAGCCATACATCCCCCCTACTGTGGATGCAGTTAGACAGGTTTAAAAGGGAAGGGGAATTGTATCTAATATACTGATACAGCTGTGTCCTCACTAGGGTTGTTGATCTGGTATAATTATTTCAATATAAAATCGTATGTCTAAATTATATAAATACAAAATCTGTATGCAGATCAGGTCTTAACTGTAGCATAACACTTCTTCCCACACTACGGCAGATTCTGCTCTCAGTTTCGCTGGTGTAAATACAGAGTAAATAAAATTAAGTCAGTAGTTTTGCTCCAGATATAAGCTTGTGTAAATAAGAGCAGAATTGGGCCCAGTTTCTATATAGTTTTGCTTGAGAGTACACACTTGCTGAAGTTAAAATTACACTGTGCAATAAATAAAATTGCTAAATTGACTGCCTCTGTCCTTATGATAATATTTTAATTCTGTATCCCTCATTTTATAAAACAAACAGGTCATTTATCTCAAATGAGAAGATATGAGATCCAGACTTTGCATTCCTTACTCCGGTAGAATACCAGTTCATCTCAGGAGGATTCCACAGGGTTTACGTGGGAGTTTTGCCTGAGTAGGAACTGCAGGATTTGGCCCCATAATGATATAGAAATGGAAAAAGAACATTGCTTTCCAAGCAGCCTAAGGGGAAACCCTTGTTGCCTGTGACATTATGGAATAAAAGGTCAAAATCCATTTGCATGACCGGTAGCAGTGCCAGAAATAATAAAGAAAATCCATTTAATTTTCAAGACTGACATTCTTAGCTTATACCAAAAGCCAAGGTAGTAATGAATGTTCTTTCTTTTTAGCTATGACTTTTGGTGTTTTTTTAAAAATCAGAATACACTGGATTAGGCTAGGGTATTTTTAGTGCTATTACAACTAGAATGTTAGCAACTTCCATAGCAGTAGTTGAAGTTAGCGAAACACTTCCATTACCAACTTCTGTTTTCATTTGGTCACAGCATTGGCTATACTGCCTGAACCATAGGCACTGACTTCCTCTCTACCTGGGGAGTGCTCAATCACTCTGTCCCAGGCCCCACCCCCACTCCACCCCTTCCCCCAGACCCCACTCTCACCCCGCCTCTTCCCCATCTCTTTACGCCCCCTCCCCAAGCGCACCCCATCCCTGCTCTTCCCCCTCCCCGTGCCTCCCTGCATGCTGTGGAACAGCTGATCATGGTAGATGGGAGGCGCTGGGGGGGGGGGGAGCTTGGCTGCCAATGAGTGCTAAGCACCCATTAATTTTTTTCCGTGGGTGCTCCAGCCCTAGAGTACCCATGGAGTCGGCACCCATGGCCTAAATTACAGAGTGGGCGACTCACTGAAACAGCCTAAGTGGATTCACACATAGAAAAGGTAGTGCTTGTCCTGGCCCAAGCTAGTCAAAGTTCTATCCATTTGAGATGCCAAAGCGAGATCCCATTCAAAATGGAGTATACAGATCTCCAGAGCAGATTTTCCTCATGGAAAATTTTGATTTTGCAGAAACTGCATTTTTGGTGGAAAATTTCTGATCACCTTTATTAATTACATTCTGGTCCTTCAAAATTACTTTGTAGTTTAAATGGATACCGTTTTCTTCACTTTCACAGTGTTGCATGTAATTACAGACTGTGTCATAAGGCAAATGCACAAGGGGGCTAAATGTATGTTGCACAGCCACCCTTAATTCTGACATTTCTTAATGGTTGAGTGCTTGACTTTGCAACCTTAGTAATGGAGGTGAGTGAGAGAGTGTAATGAAATCACAGATAAAGAGGAGGGTTCAGAGGTTTGGGGCTGACTCAAGATAATAGGTTTCAAGTTTGGATTAAGTGGCTATGAAATCTCATGAGATTTTGACCCAAAATGATGAAAATCTCATAAAACTGGGTGACTGCATGAAATATTTGCCACCTTGGGTTGAATTCTAATGAGATCTACTGTTCTCATAAGATTCTGGCTATATCTAAAAGTGGAAAGTATTCCCCTTCTGTGTTTGGATCCGATCCAGAACCAGAATTGTAGAGCTGGGTTGGATTTAAAGATTCAGAGGCAAAGAGCTATGAAACTTGAAGAGGTTGAGATTAGAAGTCCTGGTTTTGTTATATTTCTAATTAACTTACAAAGGAGTGAAGAAATACACTTTCAAATAGTACAAAATAAGAAAAAAATATTTCGGTCAAATCATGGAATCAATATATATGAATAAAACCTATGTTTTAACTTGGAAATTTCCCCCTACTTTTTGAGGCAAGGAAAAAATAATTTTTTTGTTCATCACATAGGTTTTTGCTTTAAATTCCTGACAGCCTCTCTCATATTCATCACGAAAAAACTGGTTTGCTCTGTATCCAAAAAAAAAAAACCCCACAAAAGTTCTTGGCTTCTGAGAATGTTGCCACATGTCCTGATGCCAGGACCATCTAGAATTTAATAGGGCTAGACTGCATCCAGCAAATCTACCTTGCAGGACATTAAAGGATCATCACACTCAATTTAAGATGTTGATCCATTTCAAGACATAAACTTGTCCTCTCAGATGCATGTAAAGGAAGTAACCCTGGGATGCCCCATTGCTGTAGCACATCACAAAGCACAGCTTTATTTCTCCTGGCCATTGATATACCACTGCAGTAATTAAATCAGTCCATTCTGTAAATAGTTAGGCCATAGCACAGTGTTAAACTGAACCTAATGGCTCTTTGTTCTTCATTCTAATATCATCCACTTAGAGAAGAAACTCTGTTAGCTTATAACAAAGAACTACCTGTTCTAAATAGGGCACCAGAGCATAAGGAAAACTGTAAGGTTGACATATTTATATTTCACCTGTCATCCCAAATGATCACAAAGTGCCTTACAGTCTATCTACATGGATCACTTCACTCGCCAGTGAAATACAGCCACCCTGAATGAAGCGGCAGCCATTCTGCTCCAGAAACATTACACAGCTTCACAGAAAGTGAAAGATAATTTATTCAACTGAAATCACAGAGTGGATTTTAGGTAGGTCAGAATGTCATTGAGTTTGGAATTTAACCAGGTCATCAGGGACCAGGAGCCTCCTTGGATCATGCCTACTCTTGAGAAGGGCGTCATGGGATCTCTTACCCTCACACATGCTAAAGGCCTCAATTTCATGACTCATCTGAGAAACAGATCATTCCTTCACTGAGCAGCTTCCACCACAAGTGTTGTTAACCATCTGTCACAGCAAAAACCACAGCTTTCCAGTGGAAATAAAGGAATCATTGCATAACTAAGATGTGCTTTATAAAAATAACTCAAATGTCTACCTATCAACTAAAATCTCAGAAGCACTTGCTGTGATTGCACTTACTAAAGCCTGCTTTTAGAAAGTGTTTCCTTAATCCTTAGAACATGGTCAAAGGATGTTCTCAAATTCAGGTGAAAGACAGTCATCAAATTTAATTGAAGGAAATAGAACCATATGACCCTCATCATCAGGCAACTCTGCAGGATCCCTGGTCATTTAGGATCTCGTTCAAATCCTCCTCCTTGTTCTTCAAATCCCATGCAGACTTGCCACAGCCCACCTCTCAGGCTTTGTTTTCTCTACTCCTTCTCTTGCTTCCCCCATCAACCTAGAACCTGCCAGTTCTCTATCCCTCCCCCAATAGTGGTACAAGAGCTTTCTCCTGTGCATTTCCTGCCATCTAGAACAGCTTTCATATTCCAGTACCTCATCAACTTTGCTTCTCATTTGAACTGGCATCTTTTTTCCTTCACATAACCCTTTTGTAACTGCATCACTTAATACTGTGAAATAGTTTGGAATATAGACGATACTAAGTTAAATAAAGATGTATCAGACAATGAAAACTAGAAAATAGGAGAAATTTCTACGAAAATATTCACGAGATAGGTATTCCTTTATTCTGATAAAATTCAAGATTTCAGTGAAATTGTTAATTCCTTTTTTTTTTTTTTTTTTACCAGCTCCAGTAAAAACTAAAACTCTGGGCAAAACAAGTCTGTCACGAAAGAAAGAAAGATAGATTCAAAAGCAGAGATAGCAGGAACAAAAGACCAGAGTCCTAGACAAAACATTCCAAAGAACTCCCTGTTTTTCTTAATGAGCATAACATTTCTGATGTCTTCAGTTCTCTGCTTATTGAGGTATTTAACAGCATATGGTACGAGGTATCTGAGCGATCCCCTGAGAGGAGCTGAAGTCAGTGGGAGCTGTGGCTGCTCAGCACCTTACAGGATCAGGCCTAAACCAAACAATATATGATGACTGGACAGGTTGTGGCTAGCTTATGTTGCAAAGTAGGTGTTTGGGGTGGAAGGAAGAAGTAGGAGATTCAATAACTCTGGTTCTTGTACAAACTTGTGGAAATCCCTTCAAGAGTTTGGTTCATGATCTAAAGAATAAATAGTGTAAATGGATATTAACCCTTAAAACGCTGACCTTTTCCTCATTGCTATCTCTGAATAGAAGGCATATTTCCGCAGTCTCCAAATGGTTAACAAGATGCTGCCAATAGACCTCCTCACTCCTTTATGAATGATGTATTGTATATCGAACTATTCATCTAGATATTTAAATAAGTGTCCCATAAACATGGAATATAGATACCATGGTATCTACCTTCATCTTTGGGGAATGCCAATACAAGCAGTCTTCCAGAGACCAAGAGCATTGGGTTGGTGAGGGCTGGGAGTACTTCCTTTGCGTTGTTTGATAGTTGAATAAATTGTGCACATCTGAGGTACACACAAACACCCCCTCAGACAGGATATGGAAGCAACATAGGAAACAGCTTATATTTCCAGCTTTTTTCTATTATTTGTCAATGGTGAGAGGCAAGGGCAAGTTACACTAATATGTCCCAGAACAATGTGACATTTTGATGCCGTATCACAATGTTGTGCTACTTGCATGCTAGCAACTTCATGCTCTGGAAGTCCCTTCAGAGTGAGGGTCTCAGATCAATAAATCAGCCCTCATTTTCCAGCAATTAAAAGGCAAGTCTTCTTGATTGTGCTTCATTCAACTCCTATACAAGCAAAGCACTTTTAATTTCATGGACATGTATTGTGTATACAGTTGGAGAATACCATCTTCCAAAAATACCAAGAAGTTTTGGTGGGGGTGAACTGCTGGTAAAAAGAAATGAAAAGACTGAAAGGTTTGCGTGTGGAAGACGGGGGTGGGGTGAGAGACAGATAAAGAACTGACATTTAATTTGCAGAGGCTACTGAAAAACTACAGTGTTGTTTTCAGCTGCTGGAAAAGACAGACGAGCTCATTAGCTGTATTCCCAAGTCAAACATTTGTCTCTTTCCATCAGGCTGGTAACATTATCAACCATGTCAAGAATCTAATAGACATCACATGCAGCAAGGGAAATTAATCACAAGACAGAATGGGACAGATTCAGATCTCAATTACTCTGGTGTAAACCCAAAGGGACTCCATTTAGTTGAATGGAATCACTCTGGATTTATACCAGTGTAACTGAGAACAGAATCTGGCAGGGACCCTGGAACAATTTGTACAGTGGGGGTGCTCAGAGCCATTGAACCAAACTGTAAACCCTGTATATAATGGAAGCCATTTCAAGCCAGGGGGTGCAGCAACACCTCCAGTACCCATAGTTCCGGCACCTATGGAATCTGGCCCATGTCACACTTTTTTTCTCTTTATATCTCTACACTTCACAGAATAATTCTAAACAAGGCTAAAAATTGACTTGAAAAAAAATCACATTTTTTCATTCATATTTGTATTTTGCCTGGGACATATTTATCCTTGAAATAGGGGGAAAATGGTGCTTGCTTTTGATCCAAGTGTATTTAAGAATACAACACCAAGCAAGACTAGGCACTAATGGACGATGATATGGAAATATTCTCTGCACTTGATGATTAATTGACCTCCAATTTAAAAGATTAATTGTGAAAATCCACAATCTTTCCCTAGAAAATTTAAAATGTGTAAATAAGCGAGTCATAAGATATTTTACATTATAAAGCTCTTTCCCAGATAGATAAGTGGCTACACAAGTTGTACAAACCCTCGTTGTCAATTTAATATCATATAAGAACACAGAACATAAAAATGCCAGACAAATGATCTATCTAGCCAAGTATCCTGTCTCTGACAGTAGCCAGTGCCAGATGCTTCAGAGGGAATGAACAGAACAGGGAAATTTCAAGTGATCTATCCCGTGTCATCCAGCCACAGCTTCTGGCAGTTGGAGATTTAGGGGCACCTGGAGCTGGTACATTCCTAACCATCTTAGCTAATAGCCATTGATGGAGCTATCCTCCATGAACTTATCTAAATTTTTTTTGAACCTCATTATACCTTTGGCCTTCATCACATTCCCTGGCACCCGGTCTTGTATGGAAGCTGTTCCATACCCCTTATCATTTTCGTTGCCCTTCTCTGCACCTTTTCTAATTCTAATGCGTCTTTTTTGAGATGGGGTGACCAAAATTGCACACGGTATTCAAGCTTTGGGCATACCATGGATGTATATCATGGCATTATGATATTTTCTGTTTTAATACCTATCCCTTGGCTAATGGTTCCTAACATTGTTAGGGTTTTTATTTTTTGACTGCCACTGCACATTGAGTGGATATTTTCAGAGAACAATCCACGATGACTCCAAGATCTCTTTCTTGAGTGGTAACAGCTCATTTAGACCAAATCATTTTGTAAGTACTGTTGGGATTAGGTTTTCCAGTGTGCATTACTTTGCATTTATCAACATGGATTTTCATATGCTGTTTTGTTGTCAAGTTATCCAGATATGTGAGATCCCTTTGTAACTCCTCACAGTCAACTTTGGTCTTAGCTATCTTGAGCAATTTTGTATTGTCTGCAAATTTTGCCACCTCACGGTTTACTCCCCATTTCCAGATCATTGATGAATACATTGAACAGCATAAGACCTTATACAGATGCTTGAGGGGCCCCCACTACTTACATCTTTAAATTGTGAAAACTGACCATTTATTCCTAGCCTTTGTTTCCTATCTTTTAACCAGTTACTGATCCATGAGAAGACCTCCCCGCTAATCTTTATCCAAGGAAAAAAGAACAGGTTTATTCATTTTTCTTTCAAGACGATGGTCTTGTGATTAAGGCACTGGACTGGGACTCAGGAGAACTAGGTTCACTTCCCAACTCTGATACAAACTTCCTATGTGACCTTGGGCAAGTCACTTCATCTCTGTCTGTCTCATTTCCTTGACTGTAAGATACCTCCCTTTCCCCTTCCTTTGCCTAATTTCATAGATTCATAGATACTAAGGTCAGAAGGAACCATTCTGATCATCTAGTCCAACCTCCTGCACAATGCAGGCCACAGAATCTCACCCACCCACTCCTACGAAAAACCTCACCTATGTCTGAGCTATTGAAGTCCTCAAATCGTGGTTTAAAGACTTCAAGGAGCAGAGAATCCTCCAGCAAGTGACCCGTGCCCCATGCTACAGAGGAAGGCGAAAAACCTCCAGGGCCTCTTCCAATCTGCCTGGGAGGAAAATTCCTTCCCGACCCCAAATATGGCAATTAGCTAAACCCTGAGCATATGGGCAAGATTCAACAGCCACATACTACAGAAAATTCTTTCCTGGGTAACTCAGATCCCATCCATCTAATATCCCATCTCAGGGGATTTGGCCTATTTACCCTGAATATTTAAAGATCAATTAATTACCAAAATCACATTATCCCATCATACCATTTCCTCCATAAACTTATCGAGTAGAATCTTAAAACCACATAGATCTTTTACCCCCACTGCTTCCCTTGGAAGGCTATTCCAAAACTTCATTCCTCTGATGGTTAGAAACCTTCGTCTAATTTCAAGTCTAAACTTCCTGGTGGCCAGTTTATACCCATTTGTTCTTGTGTCCACATTGGTGCTGAGCTGAAATAATTCCTCTCCCTCTCTGGTATTTATCCCTCTGATATATTTATAGAGAGCAATCATATCTCCCCTCAACCTTCTTTTAGTTAGGCTAACCAACCCAAGCTCCTTAAGTCTCCTTTCATAAAACAAGTTTTCCATTCTTCGGATCATCCTTGTAGCCCTTCTCTGTACCTGCCCCAGTTTGAATTCATCCTTTTTAAACATGGGAGACCAGAACTGCACACAGTATTCCAGGTGAGGTCTCACCAGTGCCTTCTATAACGGTACTAAAACTTCCTTATCCCTACTGGAAATACCTCTCCTGATGCATCCCAAAACCGCATTAGCTTTTTTCACAGCCATATCACATTGGCAGCTCATAGTCATCCTCTGATCAACCAATACTCCAATACTCTCCTCTTCCGTTACTTCTAATTGATGCGTCCCCAGCTTATAACTAAAATTCTTGTTATTCATCCCTAAATGCATAACCTTACACTTCTCACTATTAAATTTCATCCTATTACTATTACTCCAGTTTACAAGATCATCCATATCCTCCTGTATAATATCCCCATCCTTCTCTGAATTGGCAATACCTCCCAGCTTTGTATCATCTGCAAACTTTATTAGCACACTCCCACTTTTTGTGCCGAGGTCAGTAATAAAAAGATCAAATAAGACTGGTCCCAAAACTGATCCCTGAGGAACTCCACTGGTAACCTCCCTCCAGCCTGACAGTTCGCCTTTCAATAGGACCCGTTGTAGTCTCCCCTTTAACCAATTCCTTATCCACCTTTTGATGTTCATATTGATCCCCATCTTTTCCAATTTAACTACTAATTCCCCATGTGGCACGGTATCAAACGCCTTACTGAAATCTAGGTAAATTAGATCCACTGCGTTTCCTTTATCTAAAAAATCTGTTACTTTCTCAAAGAAGGAGATCAGGTTGGTTGGGCACGATCTACCTTTTGTAAAACCATGTTGTATTTTGTCCCATTTACCATTGACTTCAATGTCCTTAACTACTTTCTCCTTCAAAAATTTTTCCAGGACCTTACTTACTTACATACTACAGATGTCAAACTAACTGGTCTGTAGTTACCCTGATCACTTTTTTTTCCCTTTCTTAAAAATAGGAACTATATTAGCAATTCTCCAATCATTCGGTACAACTCCTGAGTTTACAGATTCATTAAAAATTCATTTAAAAATTAAAAAAAGTGTTAAGCGGCCCCACTTCTTCTTTCTTAGTTTTCTTATTTATATGGCTATAGAACCTTTTACTATTGGTTTTAATTCCCTTTGCAAGGTCCAACTCTACTCGACTTTCAGCCCGTTTTACTTTATCCCTACATGTTCTGACCTCAATTAGGTAGCTTTCCTTGCTGATCCCTCCCATCTTCCACTCCCTGTATGCTTTCTGCTTCTTCTTAATCACCTCTCTAAGATGCTTGCTCATCCAGCTTGGTCTACAACTCCTGCCTATGAATTTTTTCCCCTTTCTTGGGATACAAGCTTCCGATAGCTTCTGCAGCTTTGATTTAAAGTAATCCCATGCCTCCTCTACCTTTAGATCCATAAATTCTTCAGTCCAATCCACTTCCCTAACTAATTTCCTTAATTTTTGAAAGTCAGCCCTTTGAAATCAAAAACTCTAGTTGCAGATTTATTTTTGTTAATCCTTCCGTTCAGTTTGAACTTAATTAGCTCATGATCACTTGAACCAAGATTATCCCCTACAACCATTTCTTCTATGAGGTCCTCGCTATTCACCAAAATTAAATCTAAAATGGCATCCCCTCTAGTCGGTTCAGCAACTACTTGATGAAGGAATCCATCAGCTATCGCATCTAGGAAAATCTGAGCCCTATTATTATTACTAGCACTGGTCCTCCAGTCTATATCTGGTAAGTTAAAGTCTCCCATGATCACGCAGTTTCCATTAGTATTTACTTTATTAAAAACATTAAAAAGGACTCTATCCATATCCAAATTAGATCCCAGAGGTCTATAGCACACCCCAAGCACTATTGTAGGAGAGACTCTACTAGTTATCTTCTCCAATGTAATTTTTGCCCAGACGGACTCTGTCTTATCCATTGCATCGCTTCTTATTTCTTTACATTCTACCTCATCATTGATATACAATGCTACTCCACCACCTTTACCTTTATTTCTGTCTTTACTAAACAGCACATACCCTTCAATACCTGTAGTCCAGTCATGAATACTATTCCACCATGTTTCTGTTATCCCTATAATATCTGGTTTCACTTCCCGCACCAGTAGTTCTAGTTCCTCCATTTTGTTACCTAGGCTCCTTGCATTGGTGTACAAACATCTTAATTTTTGCTGTTTGGCCTCGCTCACATTTTGTACCCTATTAGTCATTCTACAGCCAGTATAACCTATTAGACTGGTATCCACACTGCCCTCGCTCCTTATATACATTCTCCTACCCACGGCTGTATCTTTTCTTACTTCATCTTCTTCCCTCTCAATGCTAAAATCTGGCGTGGAGATTACCTGGACATCTCCCAACCATCTCCCCCAAATTCCTAGTTTAAAGCTCTCTATCAGTTGTGCCAACCTCCATCCTAGAAGTCTATTTCCTTCCCTACTCAGATGAAGTCCATCCCGAGAGAACTGTCCTCTGTCCCTGAATGCCTCCCAGTGTCCATACATTCCAAAGCCCTCCTTATAGCACCACTGCCTAAGCCATCTGTTGACAGTCATAATCTTGTCACACCTTTGTTGCCCTTCTCTAGGAACAGGCAGGATCCCACTAAAGATCACCTGATCCTCGATTTCCTTAAGCGTCTTCCCCAGCCTAGCATAGTCTCCCTTAATACTTTCCAGCGAGAATCTAGCCATATCATTTGTTCCCACATGAAGGATAAATTAGGGGATTCTTTCCTGCTCCCTTTAGGATCCTTTTCAACCTCAGGTCTATATCCCGTATCTTAGCGCCTGGAAGACTGCACACCCTTCTATTCTCTGGATCAGCTCTAGTTACAGGCCTATTTTTCTCAATAAAGAGTCCCCGATCACATAGACCTGCCTTTTCCTGGTGACAGTGCTATTCTCCAGTCTCTCCCCTGTTCCCTCTAGCTGCAAGTTCTTTCCATTCCTATTTTCCCTTATAATCCTCTTCAACCCATCCTGTATCCTCCTGGGGCTCATATTTGGTGTAGTCTCCCTTGACTCTTCCCCTTTTCCTATAGGACTAGCCTCTCTTCTCTTCTTCCTTGCCCTTCCACCTTCAGCAACTACCTGCTGAGTCCTTTCTTCATTTTCCAACTCTGCAAACCTGTTCCTAAGCTCTATTTCTCCTTCACTAGCCCATCTTTTCCTCTGCCTGGTTCTTTTAGTCACATGCTTCCACTGACCACTTTCCTCACCCAGTCTTCCCTCAAAATTCCCTGCTTCCATCTGTAAGTCTGAGCTTTTCCCTTCAGATACCTTATGTCTTTGCTCCATCATCTGCTCAAACCCCTTCCTAAACTCAACCAGACTTTTAATTTGTTTATTTATATTGTGAATTCTCTGGGTCAGGGCCTGTCTTATTATGTGGATGGTCAGCGCCTGGCAGAATAAGACCCAGTCTCAGGTGGTCCCTCTGCCATGTACATTGGTCAAACTGGACAGTCTCTACGTAAAAGAATAAATGGGCACACATCAGACGTCAAGAATTATAACATTCAAAAACCAGTTGGAGAACACTTCAATCTCTCTGGTCACTCGATTACAGACCTGAGAGTGGCTATCCTTCAACAAAAAAATTTCAAAAACAGACTCCAACAAGAGACTGCTGAATTGGAATTAATTTGCAAACTGGATACAATTAACTTAGGCTTGAATAGAGACTGGGAGTGGATGGGTCATTACACAAAGTAAAACTATTTCCCCATGTTATTTCTCTCCCCTCCACCCCACCCCCCACTGTTCCTCAGACATTCTTGTTAACTGCTGGAAATGGCCCACCTTGATTATCACCATGAAAGGTTTTCCTCCTTCCCCCCCTCCCCCTTCCTGCTGGTAATAGCTCATCTTAAGTGATCACTCTCCTTACAGTGTGCATGATAAAACCCATTATTTCATGGTCTCTCTGTGTGTATATAAATCTCCTCACTGTATTTTCCACCGAATGCATCCGATGAAGTGAGCTGTAGCTCACGAAAGCTTATGCTCAAATAAATTTGTTAGTCTCTAAGGTGCCACAAGTACTCCTTTTCTTTTTGTCAATGAATGGTAAGTTTCCATGGTTCTAAATTCTAAACGGAAATAGTAGAATTATACAAATAATAATATCAAAAGGGCAGATCTGTTCAACAAATATTTTGTTCTGTATGTAGGTAAAAAACAGATGATGAAGCCATCAGAACACTTTCCATTCCACTAATATTTCAGAATGATGTTAAACAGCAGCTCTTAATGTTGGACATTTTTAAATCAGCAGGTCCATATAACTTGCCACCAAGGGCTGGCTGAGGAGTTCGCTGGACGGTTAATTTGCAATGTCTTGGAACAATGGAGAAGTTCCAGAAGACTGGAAGAAACCTAATTTTGTGCCAGTATTTAAAAAGGGTAAATGGGATAACCCAGGTAATTATAGGCCTGTCAATCTGACTTCAATCCCGGGTAAGACAGTGGAGCATCTGATACAGGACTATATTAATAAAGAACTAAAAGAGGGTAATATAATTATTGGCAATCAACATGTGTTTATTGAAAATAGATCCTGTCAAACTAACATGATTTTTCATGAGGTTACAAGTTGATAAAGGTAATAGTGTTAATGTAATATACTTTGCCTTCTGCAAGGCATTTGATTTGGTACCACATGACATTTTGATTAAAAAAACTAGAAACATATAAAATGAACATGGTACACATGAAATTAATTAAAATCTGACAAACCTAATAGGTCTCAAAATAGAATTGTAAACGGGGAATCATCATCGAATGGGTGTGTTTCTTATGGGGTCCTGCAAGGATCAGTTCTTGGCTCTACACTATTTCACATTTTTATCAATGATCTGGAAGAAGAAAACAAAAAAGCATCACTGATAAAGTTTGCAGATGACCCAAAAATTGGGGGAGTGGTAAATAATAAAGAGGACAAGTCATTGATATGGAGCAATCTGGAATGTGTAGTAAACTGAGTGGAACCAGCAATGTGTTCTAATATGGCTAAATGTAAATGTGCACATCTCAGAATAAAGAATGTAGGCTACATTTTTACAATGGGGAATTCTATTTTTGCAAGTAGTGAATCTGAAAAAGATTTGGGGGTGACAGTGGATAATCAGCTGAACATGATGAGCTCCTACTGCAACACTGGTTAATGTAATTTATAGATTCATAAACGGGAATCTCAAGGAAGAATAAAGAAGTTATTTTACATCTCTATATTTGGCAGTAGTGTGGTGGCTACTAGAATGTTGTTTCCAGTTCTGATGTTCACAGCTGAAGAATGATATTAATAATTGGGAGAGAGTTTAGAGAATTGCCAAGAGAATGATTAAAGGGTTAGAAAACATGCATTATAGTGATAGATTCAAGGAGCTCCGTCTATTTTGCTTAAGAAAGGGAAGGTTTAAGTGGTGAATGTATTACAGTCTACAAGTACCTATAGGGGAACCAATATTTAATAATTGGCTCGTCTATCTAGCAGAGAAAGGTATAACACAATTCAATGGTTGGAAATTGAAGCTAGACAAACTCAGGCTAGATATAAGGCATCAAATTTTAATGGTAGAGTAATTAACCATTGGAACACTAACCAAAGGTCATGGTGGATTTTCCATCACTGACCATTCTTAAATCAAAATTGAAGGCTTTTCTAAAAGGTATGCTCTAGAATTATTTTGGGTAAAGTCTATGATTTGTATTATAGAGGAGGTTAGAATAGATGATCAAAATGGTCCCTTCTGGCTTTGGAATCTAAGAATTGTCAGAATTGTTTCTCACAGCATCACTATAGTATGGAAATGAATCAGTCTATACATATGAGGTGGGGAGGGTTGTTTTTTTTTTTCAGAGTTAGTTTAAAGAAAAATCTGTTGCCCTTAGTTTCTGTTAACATTATATAACCCTGCCCCCTCCTGTTCACCATCCCAGTTTGAGGTTGTTCAAGATCGGGTAGGTCTCCCTTTGCGACTTTTTACACAACTTGAGGGGACCAGGCCAAAGGTTCCTCAATGTGCTCTGCGACATGTGCCAGTGTGTGTTCACCTCATACCAGACACACTCAGACAAACCACCAGGCACAAAGAGTTATTTTGTAAAGAAACACAGAACAGGATTACAGTCCAGCAGCCTCCTCTCTGCTTGCCTCATCCTCCCAACTTCGGTGCTAAAACTTCCTGCTGGCCTGGGAGGGCAAAGGACAATAGAAAACCTGGTTTGGTTGGGGCGTGGGGTGGGGAGAGGGGAAGAAGCAGCCGTTTGTAGTCCACAACTTTTAGCTCCCACCATGGCTGCTGACGCACACTGGACCTTGGGCTACAATGAAATGGAAATAAAATTTAAGCTCATTATTATATTATTTGGATTTCAGTTGCAGTACTTATATTTTAATTAAATGTCCATTATTCCCCACTATATATTGTTTTTAATATACAATGTGTAATTGTGGCTAGTAAGTTGCTGTCCTGTATTAGACAAAGTAAATTATCCACTGTAAAGAATATCCGTGTATGAGAGAAATGTTATATGAAAGACATTTATTCTGAATGAAGCATTTAGAGATCTTTGCTTATTGGTTTTAATATGGTATTTGGATAGTTCATCAGAGAAATGTCTACATTTTCATTCTGTGAGCTAAACTTATCTCTGCGGTATCTCTTTCAAACAGCACAAACTGCTTTGAGTTCTAATGGTTTGTTTTAGGATGCCTTTTAAAAATGTGTTGACTTTGGTTATGAATGCAAAACGTGCGTGATTTAAGAGTACTAGTTGAAGTCACGTACATTGGTGTCCTAGGGCACTAGCTGGGAATAGACAATCAGCCATGCCAAGGTTAGTTTTCTGTCCCTTTCTTCAGGGCTCTGTCTACTCTCTTCACAAACGAGAAAGAAAAGTATTCAAAAAGTAACATAAACAACACTCTGGCTAGGGGTTCAGACTGGAGTCCTCTGGCAGCTACTCGGGACACTCCTCTCTGACCCTGCGCAGGGGCCTCACAGGGTCTGCCTGCATGCAGCCTCCTGTTCTGGTTACCAACCCCCCTTTCCTGTTTTCCCCCTTTGTATTGCCTAGCTGAGTATGGGCCAATTATGCAATGCTGATCAGCTGATTCTCAGCACCTGCCTGCTGGGCTTCTCTCTGGGGCAAGGTGGGCAGCTCCTTGTCTCCCCCCTCCCCAAACCTTAGGCAATTAAAGGGGCAGATCTCCCTGTCACAAGTCCAAGTTTAACTTTCTTCAAATAATCACTGAAGAACTCCTAAAACTTTTCTATAGCACTTTTCATCCCTAGATCCCAAAGCAGTTTGACTATGGTACATAAGCATTTTAATCCCATTTTAAAGATGGGGAAACTGAAGCACAAACATGAAGTATCTTGCTTGAGGTCACATAACAGGCAAGTGGCAGAGCCGGGGGCAGAGCCCAGGTCCCCTGACGCTGTCTGCTGCCCTTTCTACTGGACTATACTGGATCTCTTTGTAGTTATTTTTCCTTTTGACCAAAAATGTCACAGCAGTTTATTTATGCAGAAGTAATTTGCTGAACGCAGAGATGGACTCAGAGCAAAACCCTGGGATCCAAACACATCTGCACTTTGAGCAAGTTTGGATGAAGATACAGACTTTCTCACTTTAGCAGCTGGAAACAGCAAACTGAATCTAAACATGCCCAAAGTTTTACCCTGTGTTCGGATCTGATTTGGGGTTTGAGTCCATCTTTAGTTGAAGTTGATCTGAAAGGGAAGTAGAGTACATAAATGTATTACTGGAGTGGGCGGCGGGGGTGGCGGAACGTATTCAGCATATAGTAACTACCCACAATGTTTTGAACATCCGTAAAGTCATCTAGTAATCCTAATTCTCTTGAGAACCTCCCCCTCTCCCCTTGTAGCATCATTTTGAGATATAACTGGTACCAGAAAGCAGTGCAACTCTCTACTTTTCTGGGATCTGTGATACATTCTGGGGCTGGTTGAGACCACATGAGTATTAACACATGCAGAGCCTCATCTGAAACCCTCCTCACCTATGACCATGTCTCCTTCAATTCCATGACCACTTCCTTTCTGTCTGTGACCCTTCACTGAGACTGTGATGATTACTTCTCTCACCACTGTGAGAGGTTTTGTGAACTCTGCTGACTCCATATACACATCACCTAGGAGGTGAAGTACACACAGTTCCTAATTGACTCTGCCTTTTCAGCAGCTTCTTTCTACTACTTTGCTGTGGTCACAAGCCTGAGGCAATGTCTCCGATAAGCACCTGAAACACAGGCTTTTTCATTGTTCTGTATATTTAATGGGCTAAGGTAAGGTGAACAGGAGATTACATGAATCTGCTCACATTAATGAGACTAGAGGGACTCCATCTTATTGCATTCTCAAGGTGAGGATCAAAGGTGGGGGCAATAAATTGCTCTGCTCTTTGCTAGCTGGACAAGATTTTTAAAAATCAATTTCAGCATGATCTTGTTACTAGTTTGTATGCAGTACAGCTTGACCTTCCTACTTCATGCAGTGTAACAATGTTATCAACTGTTCATTCACCTACCAGCTTTTCTTAAAGGTAAGCTGTGAACCAAATAAAGAGAAAAGTCATACTGGCCATAGCTGGAAGTCAGAATAAAAGTCCATCTTCCTATCAAGTGGATTGGTAGTTTAGAGGAGGAGTGTAGCAAGAGCAAAGGGCTAGAAGTCATGATTCTTGTGGTCTATTCCCAGTTCTGCCACTGATTTGTGGTGTGAGCAACTCACTGTATCTCAGATTTGTCTCTCCAGAAAATGGGGATAACAACTCCCATCTCAAAAGGGGTGTTGAGAATTAATTGATGGTTGTAAAGAGCTCTGTGATCCTTGAATGAAAGGTTCTGGTTACAAAAATGCCTGAGTTTGTTGTAATTTTTTTAAACAGTAACTTAAAGAAAGGGGAAATAAAAATAGAAGCGGGCACTTTAGCCATATTTAAATTTTTCATGGGGACCAATTTTTTTGAGGCTGAGGAATAAGTAAACTGCCTTCTAATTAAACTAAAGCAATATACAAAGGCTTCCTGATGCTGTAACCTTAGGGTACAATATGCATTTGATTTTCTAGGCAGAAATGGCACAAATTCTCAGCACAAAAATGATGTTTTACTGAACTGGACCAGACTGTAACAAGGTTTGGAACAGCAATCATTTTTAATGGTTCCTTAGAGATTACGGGTAAACTTTTCAAAATCTTGTCTATGGAAGGTGTATTAGTAACAAACCAGGTTATTGTGGCCCAAAAATGTAAATTGGGTCTTCACCAAATTTGGGGCCCAAATTGCTAGCAAAGAGCAGAGCAATTTATTGCCCCCACTTTTGATCCTCACCTTGAGAATGCAATAAGATGGAGTCCCTCTAGTCTCATTAATGTGAGCAGATTCATGTAATCTCCTGTTCACCTTACCTTAGCCCATTGAATATACAGAACAATGAAAAAGCCTGTGTTTCAGAAGTACTCCTTTTCTTTTTGCGAATACAGACTAACACGGCTGCTACTCTGAAACCATTCATTGACAAGCAATGTTCAGATTGTTCCTAAATTTAAGCCTTTCACAAAGCAGATGAACCCAAAGTTAGCTAGATGAAAATGCTTCAAGGGTCAGTCTGAAACATGTGTGATTATTAAAAAATTATTATTTGTATTGTGCTAGTGCCTATGAGCTGGACCCGCTTTATGCTAGGTGCTGGAGTTAAGGGGTTGAGAACCAGTAGTATCAACAGCTTCAGGGATGCCCCACCTTCCATTGTTACATTACACATGAAGAAGCAAAATGCACCGTCAGTGCTGCCCTGTACAAGATCTTTCAGGTATATCCATGTATTGAGAATGATGGAGCTAAAGTGCATATTCACTGCTGCTCTATATAGCAGTTAAATAAAAACCAGTGCTTTTGAGAATGGCATTCAGCTACTGCACACGAGGGTATAACCATTGCTTTGGTGATTGTTTAATGAGGCCAGTTTTCTACCCTTAAGGTACAGATAATTTCTGTTAACATCAATTGCAGTTATCTGTATTTATTGTTAGTAGTACAGATTGCTCAGGATTTCACGTGAATGGATTTCAGCCATAATTTCAAACTTGGATAACTAAATTGTGCCTGCACCAGATCCCAAGGACCACATTCAAAATTTAAATTTGCATATGCAAATGAATGGCTAACAGATGCTCATGTGTATGACTACTTGTTTATTATACATTTACAAAGTAGGTTTAATAGGCATAACATGGTTATTCAGGTCTTAAAATTGTATTTGCTGCCACCTCTTGTGATTTTATCACGAGTCTTGCAGTATTTGGTGTTTTTCTCCAAGCTCCATCTCCCAAGTAATGATGTCAGAATCTCAGCTTTCACTTAAAGTAGTATGTGTCCAGTCCTCAGAGTCATGGAGAAAAGCTTGAAAATGTGACCAGAGCTCAGAAACCAGAGACAAATAAAAAGGAGAGGTTATTCACCTCTAACTATAGTTATTTGAGATGTGTGTCCCTATGGGTGCTCCACTGTAGGTGCACATGTGCCTCGTGCCTTCAGTCAGAGATTTTAGGTAGCAGTGGCATTCAACCCACACACGCACTCTGCACTGCCTCATGCTCTGCACTGTGGCTAGACAGAACTGCATAGGTGAACTGCCCTCAGTTCCTTCTCTGCTGGAAAGTTCCATAACAATGAACTCCAAAGCAAAGCAGAAATAGGACAGGAAGTGGAGCACCCAGACGGACACATGCCTCAAAGAACTACAGTTACTGTACATGGTGAATACCTTCTTGTTCTTTGAGTAGTGTCCCTATGGGTGCTCCACTTCAGGTGACTCCCGAGCACTACCCTCAAAGACGGGGGGTCAAGTCCAAAATTTAAGACATTACGGTAGAGCTAAACACAGAATCTGAGCTGAGTCATGAATCACTGCATAATGTTCAAAAAGACGTGTATGGAGGTCCAACTTGCAGCTTTGCATATCTCAGCAATGGGAACGTTCTTAAGAAGAGCTACTGAAGTAGACAGAGAGCTCATTGAATGGGTTAGTACTCTAGAAGGGGTTGGAGATCATGAGTCTGATAACAAAAGGTAACAACTGGATTTCCATCTGCTTTGTATGGAAATTGGAGATCCCTTAGACCTGTCCTCAATAGACACAAACAACCTGGAAGATTTTCGAAGGGCATGTCTGCTCTGCAATTAAAAAGCCACAGCTGGCCTGTTCCAGCTGACTCCAACAGCTCCTTAGCCTGAACCCCACAAGCCTAACTGCAGTGTAGACATTTGGGCTCAGGCTGCAGCCCAAGCTCTGGGAACTCCCACCGCACAGGGTCCTAGAGCCCAGGCTCCAGCCTAAGCCCAAACATCTACAGTGCAATTAAACAACCCCTTCGCCTGAACCCCACGAGCCCCAGTCAGTTGGCATGGGTCAGCAATGGGTTTTTAATTGAAGTGTAGACATACCCCAAAAGGCTTAGCTTTTCTGACATCAAGTCTACATAACCCCTCATCTTCCTTATTCAGGTGTGGTTTAGGAAAGAAAACTGGAAGGTGAATAGACTGGTTAACATGGAAATCCAACACCACCTTCAGTAAGAATTTGGGAAGTGGTCACAATGTAACCTTGTCCTTGAAAAATATGGTGAAGGAGGAATATGCCATCAGAGCCCCCATCTCCCCAACTCTTTGAGCAGAAGTAATGGCTACCAAGAAGGCCGTTTTCATAGGTAAGTCAAGAAAGGAACAGGTTGCCATTGGCTCAAAGAGATCTCTCATAAGGCATCGAAGCTCCAAGTTGAGGTTCCAAAAATGGGCTACAATGTTTGATTCATGGAAAAAAATTCCCCAACACCTTGAGAAACCACACAGTCATTGGATGTGTGAACAATGAAAAATCCTCCACTGGGAAATGGAAGGCCATAAGGGCTGCCAAATGTACTTTAATGGAACTCAAAGACAAACCTGTCTTTTTCAGTTTTAGGATATACTCTAGTATATTTGACAGTGAAAAGGCTGCAGATGAAAGATGTCTTAGGTCACACCAGTGGCTGATCTTGTCCATTTTTTGTAGGTAAGTATTATGAGTAGACTGCTTTGTGCTATGTAATAATACTCTTCTCACTTCCTCAAAATAGGTTGTTTCTAACCCTGCAAACCATTGATCAGCCATGCTTTGAGGCAAAGAACCCTACGGTTGGGGTGAAGAATTTGACTGGCATCCTGAGAAAGAAGATAGAGAGTCTTGAGGATGATTGGCTGATAAGCAGCAAACTGGATGAGGTAAGGAAACGATGTCTATCTTGGCCATAGTGGAACTAGCAGAATAACTCTGGCCTTGTCTTTTCTTATTATCTTGTTCAACACCATAGATATTAGAGGAGTTGGCAGAAATGCATAAAACAGACCCAACATCCAACAAAGGAGAAAGGCATCTTCCAAAGGATGGCATCTCAGTCCACCTCTTAGCACAACTGGAAGCACTTCTTGTTTTTGGCCACGGTGAACAGGTCTATCTGCAGGATGCCCCAACACTAAAATTCCATTATACTCCAATGCATATTTATCTCCTATTTGTAATCCTAAGAGAAGCGTCTGCTCAGGATGTCTGCGGTGATGTTTTGAATGCCCAAAAGATAAGCTATCACGATGATTCTGAGACACTGATATGATTTTGTATGCACCATTCCAGAGTCTCATGGCTTTGGTGCAGAGGGAGGGTGATTTCGCTTCTCTTTGATGGTTGATATAAAACATGTATGACACATTGTCTGTCATGATCTTCACATTTGCCCCTGCCCAATGGCATCAAATGGAGAGAGGCATTTCTGACTGCCATGAGTTTCAGTAAGTTGATGTGTAGAGTGCTTTTGTGAGATGACCACGAATGTGAATGTCAGGATGTGCTCCCCATTCCAACAGAGATGCATCTGTCATTACTACCATTGGAGACGGCTGAGCAAAGGGCACTCCAATGCAAATGTTGTGAGAATCTTTCCACCAGCTGAGGGATTTCTTCACAACAGTAGAAACCGACAGTAGTTTGTTCAAACTCTCTTTGCTTGGCAAATAAAAAGTTTTGAGCCACTCCTGGAGGCAGTGCATGTGCAACCTTTTGCCGTTTATCACTTACATACCAACTGCCATATGTCCCAACAACTGAAGATAGCTTTTGACCAATGTCTGGGGGCTGATTTGCACCATAGTGATTAAATTCAATCGGATTGTAAACCTGTGCACTGGGAGGTAGGCTTTGGCCATTACCACATTGAGGCATGCTCCTATGAATGCCAATCTTTGCACAGGGGCCAAGGTGGACTTCTGAATTTTTAACTGTAGCTGGATGCAACCACCGCTGCAGTCCTTGTGTAACCAACCACCCTCCTCCCCGAGTTCCATCGCCTCCTCACCCAGACGCCCAAGAACACGGTTTGGGGGCCTCCGGGCACACAACCACTCCACCCCAGAGGACTGCCCAAGCAACAGAAAGCTGGCATTCAATAAGTCTTGAAGTGCAGTGTGGCCTTGTCCTCCCCTCCTCCCCCACCTCTCCTGGGCTACCTTGGCAGTTATCTCCCCATTTGTGTGATGAATTAATAAAGAATGCATGAATTTGAAACAACAATGACTTTATTGCCTCTGCAAATGGTGATCAAAGAGTGGAATGGAAGGCAGTTGGCGGTTGGCTTACAGGGAAGTAGAGTGAACCAAGGGGGTGGGTTTTCATCAACAAACAGAACTTTCACACCGTAGCCTGGTCAGTCATGAAACTGGTTTTCAAAGCTTCCCTGATGTGCAGCATGCAATGCTGTGCTCTTCTAATCGCCCTGGTGTCTGGCTGCGTGTAATCAGCGGCCAGGAGATTTGCCTCAAACTCCCACCCTGCCATAAACGTCTCCCCCTTACTCTCAGATATTGTGGCGAACACAGCAAGCAGTAGTAACAATGGGAATATTGGTTTCACTGTGGTCTAACCGAGTCAGTAAACTGCACCAGTGAGCTTTTAAACATCCAAATGCACATTCTACCACCATTCTGCACTTGCTCAGCCTGTAGTTGAACAGATCCTAACTACTGTCCAGAGTGCCTGTGTATGGCTTCACGAGCCATAGCATTAAGGGGTAGGCTGGGTCCCCAAGGATAACTGTAGGCATTTCAACATCCCCAATGGTTATTTTCTGGTCTGGAAAGTAAGTCCCTTGCTGCAGCTGTTCCCACAGACCAGAGTTCCTGAAGATGCGAGTGTCATGTACCTTTCCTGGCCATCCCATGTTGATGTTGGTGAAATGTCCCTTGTGATCCACCAGTGCTTGCAGCACCATTGAAAAGTATCCCTTTTGGTTTATGTACTGGCTGCCTTGGTGGTCCGGTCCCAAGATAGGGACTGCCTATCGCCCCACAACAGTTAGGGAATCCCATTGCAGCAAAGCCATCCACTATGATCTGCACATTTCCGAGAGTCACTACCCTTGATAGCAGCAGCTCAGTGATCGTGTTGGCTACTTGCATCACAGCAGCCCCCACAGTAGATTTGCCCACTCCAAATTGATTCCTGACTGACTGGTAGCTGTCTAGCGTTGCAAACGTCCACATGGCTATGGCCACTCACTTGTGAACTGTGAGGTCTGCTCTCATCTTGATATTCTGGTGCTTCATGGCGGGGGAAAGCAAGTCACAAAGTTCCATGAAAGTGCCCTTACGCATATGAAAGTTTTGCGGCCATTGAGAATCATTCCAGACCTGCAACACTATGCGGTCCCACCGTCTGTGATTGTTTTCCAAGCCCAGAATCGGCGTTCCATGGCATTAGCCTGCCCCATTGCCACCAGGATGGCCAAATTTCCGGGGCCCGTACTTTGAGATAAGTCTGTGTCCATGTCCTCATCACTCTCCTCACTGTGCTGCCATTGCCTACTCGCCTGCTTTTGCAGGTTCTGGTTCCGCATATACTGCATGATAATGCATATGGTGTTTAGAGCGGTCACAATTGCCACGGTGATCTGAGCGGGCTTCATGCTTGCCGTGGTATGGCATGAGCAGGAAAGCACAGTGGCAGCGGAAGCGGTGGGTGGATGACAATGCTGACAGCAATATGGCGCCCGTCCAGAAAAAGAAGTGAAACAACTGTCAGCAGTTGCTTTCACAGAGGGAGGGAGGGAGGGGGGAGCAAGGGATAGGTTGGCAGCAGATAGTGCTGCTGCCTGGGAGAGCAGCCTGAGGCAGAATGGCCCCCCCCTCACAACCCTGGGTTTAGCAAGCCAATGCTCAAACCACTAAACTATCCCTCTCCCAATATTCCAGGCAGGACTGAATCTCCATTAGACAAAACTTAAAGAAGAGAATGACCTGAGTCACTCCCATCTATGTGCAGGCGCCCCTGACAGACTTTACCGAGATCTGCCAGGAGCACCCAGTCTGCCCAGGTGCCCCGACCGACCTGACCAAGGCCAGCCAAGAGCACCCAGGAGACGACGAGGATGGCTACTAGTTGTACTGCACTATCTGCTGCCACAAGGCAATGAGCTGCTGCTGTGTAGCAATGCAGTCCCATGTCTGCCAGCACCCAGGAGATGTACGGTGATGGTGAGCTGAGCGGGCTCCATGCTTGCTGTGGTACGGCATCTGCACGGGTAACCCATGAAAAAAGGTGCAAAACGATTGTCTGCCATTGCTTTGGGAGGCAGTGAATGGGGGCCTGACGACATGTACCCAGAATCACCCGTGACAATGTTTTTTTGCCCCATCAATCATTGGGATCTCAACCCAGAATTCCAATGGGCAGCAGAGATTGCGGGAACTGTGGGATAGCTACCCACAGTGCAGCGCTCCGGAAGTCGATGCTAGCCTCTGTACTGTGGACGCACTCCGCCAACTAAATGGTCTTAAATGGGGACACACACAATCGACTGTATAAAATCGCTTTCTAAAAATTCAACTTCTATACATTCGACCTAATTTTGTAGTGTAGACATACCCTTAATGTTTTTCATCAGCCCTTTTAGAGGTGGGCAGTATTGTTGCTGGAATATACCAGTTTACTTTTGCAGGATCCAGCAGAGCCTCTTCAATAGATAAGACAATTCAGGCAGATGACTCTCTATGCAAAATATCTAGCAGTTTATGTTAGGATTCCTTAAGCTCCTCAAGTGGTATTTGTAAGGAGTCTGGTATCTTTTTAATGAGATCCTGGAACTGCTTGATGTCATCAGTCAGGGATGATGGGAGAGACATAATTCCTTCATTTGGTTGGCAGAGAAAGATTTTTGAGGAGCACGAGGCTCCTGCTCCTCAAAAATCTCTTCTTGTGGTTCAGGCTTTTTAGAGACAGGATGCAGGAGGGAGGAATTGTCTACCCCATCATGGCAATGAGCAATGCTAAGGGTTCTAGAGAATTGTTGATGGTACCCCACCCGTGGATCCCAGTACAGCCAACGAGGGGGCCCATATAGAATAGGTGAGGGCATCCAACAGTGCTCATATCCCTGGGATGGAGCTTGAAGGTGTCTCTCTAAAATATGTTCCATCTCCCTAAAAGTGACTGGAAAAATACTCCTGGTTATGAGGAGGGGAGCCCTGAACAGAAATTTGAAAGACCAATGAGAAAGCCTCATCATCTTCAATGTCACTTTGTAGAAAAAAGGTAGTGATTCTGTCGGTAATGGTTCTATGTCTGAAGACCTGGAGCTGCATTGTACCAAGAATGGATAGTTACTTAAAGAGGAGTCAGGCATTTCTGTCACAACAAGGTCTCATGGAAATCTGAACTCCTGTAGTACCGACTTGGTGGTTGGTAGCAAGGCAGCAGCCTGAGCAGAGGTGATTGAGGCAGAGAGACTGGATGGTACTGTAGGCTTTATGTGCTCTTTGTGTGTGTCTGCTAAATGATAGTCTGGTCTTCTGTAGTACCAAAATGGTAGGTACCAAGGGCCTGGCTGATTCTACCAGTACCAGCTTAGAAGAGGTAGTCTTCTCCTTGCCATCTCAATCCCCTGATGATACCAAATGATCTTATGAAGCCAGAACCCTTAAATTCTTTCGGTAAAATGGTGCTTGCAGTACCTAAGGAACCTGTAGCCTCATGGGTACCGAGTTGGAAACTGGCGGATGCCGAAGTATTTCTCTCAATCAGTGATGAGGGTTTCTTTGAAGCAGATTACCTACCTGGGGAACCTGAGCTCCATTTCCTACAGTCATTTTGAGAGGATTCTTGAGTCTTCCTCTTAGAAGCTCTAGGGGAGTGCTGCACTGAAGAGGTTGAGGTGGTCAACTTGCTCATAGACCAGTATATGGGAGGGATCCCCCTGGCCCGGGTCAGAAGCTAGATGAAGGGAGCTCTCCATCATTATCTTTTATCTTTGAAAACTCGTGGCGAACGGGGGAAGTCCCGGATGACTGGAAAAAGGCTAATGTAGTGCCCATCTTTAAAAAAGGGAAGAAGGAGGATCCTGGGAACTACAGGCCGGTCAGCCTCACCTCAGTCCCTGGAAAAATCATGGAGCAGGTCCTCAAAGAATCAATCCTGAAGCACTTAGAGGAGAGGAAAGTGATCAGGAACAGTCAGCATGGATTCACCAAGGGAAGGTCATGCCTGACTAATCTAATCGCCTTTTATGATGAGATTACTGGTTCTGTGGATGAAGGGAAAGCAGTGGATGTACTGTTTCTTGACTTTAGCAAAGCTTTTGACACGGTCTCCCACAGCATTCTTGTCAGCAAGTTAAGGAAGTATGGGCTGGATGAATGCACTATAAGGTGGGTAGAAAGCTGGCTAGATTGTCGGGCTCAACGGGTAGTGATCAATGGCTCCATGTCTAGTTGGCAGCCGGTGTCAAGTGGAGTGCCCCAGGGGTCGGTCCTGGGGCCCGTTTTGTTCAATATCTTCATAAATGATCTGGAGGATGGTGTGGATTGCACTCTCAGCAAATTTGCGGATGATACTAAACTGGGAGGAGTGGTAGATACGCTGGAGGGGAGGGATAGGATACAGAAGGACCTAGACAAATTGGAAGATTGGGCCAAAAGAAATCTAATGAGGTTCAATAAGGATAAGTGCAGGGTCCTGCACTTAGGATGGAAGAATCCAATGCACCGCTACAGACTAGGGACCGAATGGCTCGGCAGCAGTTCTGCGGAAAAGGACCTAGGGGTGACAGTGGACGAGAAGCTGGATATGAGTCAGCAGTGTGCCCTTGTTGCCAAGAAGGCCAATGGCATTTTGGGATGTATAAGTAGGGGCATAGCGAGCAGATCGAGGGACGTGATCGTTCCCCTCTATTCGACACTGGTGAGGCCTCATCTGGAGTACTGTGTCCAGTTTTGGGCCCCACACTACAAGAAGGATGTGGATAAATTGGAAAGAGTACAGCGAAGGGCAACAAAAATGATTAGGGGTCTAGAGCACATGACTTACGAGGAGAGGCTGAGGGAGCTGGGATTGTTTAGTCTGCAGAAGAGAAGAATGAGGGGGGATTTGATAGCTGCTTTCAACTACCTGAAAGGGGGTTTCAAAGAGGATGGCTCTAGACTGTTCTCAATGGTAGCAGATGACAGAACGAGGAGTAATGGTCTCAAGTTGCAATGGGGGAGGTTTAGATTGGATATTAGGAAAAACTTTTTCACTAAGAGGGTGGTGAAACACTGGAATGCGTTACCTAGGGAGGTGGTAGAATCTCCTTCCTTAGAGGTTTTTAAGGTCAGGCTTGACAAAGCCCTGGCTAGGATGATTTAACTGGGACTTGGTCCTGCTTTGAGCAGGGGGTTGGACTAGATGACCTTCTGGGGTCCCTTCCAACCCTGATATTCTATGATTCTATGATTAGGAGGTGCAATTTAGTCTCCTGGTTCTTTTCTGGTGCTTGATAGGAAGGTCAGGCAAAAATTACACTTCTGGGGAATGTGTGACTCTCCACAGCAACAGACACACTGGGAGTGCCCATCACTCACTAGGATAGCCTCCCTGCATGAAAAGGCAACGTTTAAAACCTGGAGTGCCACAGGGAAAAAACCGAAAAGCCAACAGTCTTTACAACAATTTTTTAAATGATTTAACTACCGTTAACTACTACTCAAACTGACTAAGCTAAGAAAAAAAACTACAGTTGAGATAAGCTCAACTCAGACACTGCTGCAGCTCCATCTCGGATGGAAACAGTTAAGAAAGAACTGAGGGCGGTTCACCCGTGCAGCTCTATCTAGCCATGATGCAGAGCGCATGTGTGGGCTGAATGGGCACTGCTACCTAAAATCTCTGATCGAAAGTGCAGGCACAGCTAAGTGAAGCATCCATAGGGACACTACTTGAAGAACCCAACATTTGTTATTTTTAACTAGTCAATATTTTTAAGCCAACATCATGATGCTGAGGGTTTGATTCATGATTTTTTTTAATGCCTAGGATTGGCCATATTGCTAAAATGAGTTTTTTTAAAACTAAAAGACAGTGCTGTGCTAATCCAGAATGAGAAAGTCCCTGTCCTGTACATCTTATAATCTAATTATTATTAATGGATAGGTTGTTAGGCATTTCAGAATTTGTCATAGGAACACAAGGTGCAGATACAAGCTATTGCAAGGAGCCCTTTTTTACAAAGTCAATTTCCTATTTATACCTACTTTTCAAACCATTTTGACTAAGGAAGCAACCTGACAATTAACCTCCAGTTCAATTGTGCACATTGAACAATAGTTACCGGTATTCAGATAGATTTTTTTTCTTTTTCCTGAGCTTCCTAGTTTTCATCAAGTTCACTGAGTTTTGACACACGTGTGGAATTTAGACATTGTGTGTGGGGATTAACGGTGAGCTTGATTTTACTTCTTGTTGGTTGGGTTTCCCATTCTGCAGCATTTCTTGCATGACACAAAACAGCTTTGAAATGATCCGTTAGAAGGTTAGCCAGTACTCAGTGCTGGGAGAATCCACTGACCTACACCTCTGGAACACATGGGCAACTTTTAACATCTCCCCAAAGCATTTTAATCAACAAAGAACAAGGAAGAGAAAGAGTATTACTAAATCAAGTCAGATATTTCCTGAAGCCATGGCTGATCAGGCTAGCATCTTGTCCCTCTGGTCAATGAGAACACGGTGACATTAGCAGTTGCTCAGCCATATTTGCTGGCATACCAGCATCTTTATATGGCTCATTTTACCACCATTGATGAGGGAACCCCCAGGCATTCTCAGGTTTATCCTCACAGATCATGGTGGTTTATGAATGGAGCTCAATAAATGAAGCAGAAGAGAAGATAAATACACTGCTGGGGCAGATGTCTTGTGCTGAAGCTGATCAGTCACAACAGAGTTTTTACACTCTTATGCTATAGCTTTGCAGGAGGTAAAGAAACAGGTATTTGCTTCTCCTACATCACGTTTGTTTCAAGATCTATAGAGTCTGGTTAATCCCCAGTGCAGGAATCTCCAGGTGGCAGAAAGTCAGTGTACAGAGTATGGGCAGTGCATCCAAGAGCTAGTGTAGCAGCTTCTATGCCACACTCTCCCCGAGCTAACAGAGTACGGGCCATGACCAGAGCTTTCCACAATGACTTCCATAACTCCATGACGATATACCTACAGTTCTGGGGGAGAAAGACAGGCAGGGAGTGTAAGAAAGGGAGCTGGGGAACTGGAATGTGAGAGCACTCATTTTCTTTATCTATTAAATGAAAGAAACTAAACTTGAGAGAGAATATTCATGACAGGTTAGTGCTCTGAACTAATCATATTTAATTTAATTACCTTAAAGGTGAATTTCACAGTCTAGGATCATTTACATAAAACACTAGTACTAATATTTGCAAATTGCAGTCTATTAAAATCTCCTGTATAATCAGACTAAAGTATAATGAGACTAAACACCTATATCTTATTATTAATCCAAAGTGTATGATAAAGGGGAAAAACTATCATCCATAATTAAAGTAGGAAACCCTTCTCCATTGCACAACATGAATTTAAAGATACATTGGAATATTGAATTGTTACATGAAATTGACAACATTAAACCCACCATGTTCCTCTACCTCAGGGTGTGAGGTGAGCTTGCCCTCTGTATTGAGCTGGCAGTGTATGTGTTTTAACTTACAGCTCTTTTGGAAATAACTAACATATCAAATAGACATAGATTTTGCCAGGTCATTCATCCAATTAGTCCAGCATTTTGCCTGTAGCACTGACCAATATGTGATGCTTCAAAGTGAGGGAAAAACCCAAATCTTACAATGCACTAGGCAATTTGTGCATTACTGTAAATTGATAAGAAAAAATCCTTCCTGACACCTGTGGGGTATGAATTTATACCTCCAAACATGATGTTTATATATCACTGTATCTATCCCCTTCACGGTGCCTTGAGAACCTAAATTCTGAATTTCTTGACTTCAGGGGGATCACATTTATGGATGGTGATGTATTAAGTATAATGTTATAAAATAGAGATAGATGCAAACAACAAAACTGGGATTCCGATCTGGATGAAACTTTCCCAAAGTTCATGGGAGTTTGGCTCTAGAATGTTGGTTCAGACCCATCATCAATATAAAATAAAATATCTCCTAACAGAAGAACACTGTGCTAAAAAAAAGTGGAAGGGGATGTAGTGAAGTGGTCATCAAGGAGTTAGTTGGGTTACTCAGAGTATTTTGTGTGAGAGCTACTCTTCACTCCTCCCTTACTTCCTGTGTAGTTTGGAGGGCACTTGCCTCTCCCAACCCCACAGTTTGGGCTAGTCTACACTGGTAACGTTAAAGCGCTGCTGTGGCAGAACGTGGTTTGTGTAGTCATGGCAGAGCGCTGGGAGAGAGCTCTCCCAGTGCTCTAAAAAAACCCACCTCCACGAGAGGCGCAGCTCCCAGCACTGGTGCACTGTCTACACTGGAGCTTTACAGCACTGAAACTTGCTGAACTCAGGGGCGTGTTTTTTCACAGCGCTGAGCGAGAAAGTTGCAGCGCTGTAAAGTGCCAGTGTAGACAGGCCCTCAGTTATGTAGTTGAATAAAGCAACACGTTCCTAGCCTGCAGTACTATAAATAGTGTTTCTTGCACACTGAGCAGTCTCTTTACAAAAAGGACACACAGTATAGTTGTGGTTAAAATCAAAGAACTAGAATTCAAGAGGTCTGGATTCTGTTTTCAGATTTGCCATGGATTCATTGAGAGACTTTTGCTGAGGTATTTAGGAGAATCTGAATTTGCAGAACTAGCATGGAAAAATCAATGAGATTTCCAGTCCTTTATGACTTGGTCAGAGGCCAGGCATAACCATTCTTGTAGTATGTCACCACCTCAATCTTCACCTCTGTTCAGAACCCATGAATGAAAATAATATTTGAGGAAATAATCTAATCCAAACTTTTCTGAATCTCAGTAAAGGATCAGTTCAGGTTTCAGCTGAGGTACATGCATAGGTCAGGTTTCATTTTCTGTGAACAGGTTTATCTGTTCGTTTTCCAATGAACTCCAAAAGGAATCTGAAAGAAGCATGTCTATCACCCTTTCCGCGAATGAAGAAAAACAAAAAAGTGAGACGATTCTAAAAGTGAACTGTTGGCTAGGTAGAGGTATAAGGTAGAGGGTTTTAGTTTTGTAGAGCATTGGTCCATCTTTTATGGGAAAAGAGGGTTGTACAGTTTGGATGGCTGCCATCTCAGTAGGATGGGAACCAATCTCCTAGAGGACAGGTTAGCTGGAGTAGTCAGGGAGGTGTTAAGTTAATAATAAAAGGAAAGGATGAACAGATGTAAGACATCAGCCCTCATTTAGAACAAAATCAAGATATTGAGAACAAAATTAATCAAGTAATCAAAGGACATGAAGGGAAGAAAGTCTTTAGTTGCCTATATACCAAGGAGCCTGGGTAACAAACAAGAGGAATTGGAAGTGCTCATTTATGAGCATAAATTCAATCTAGTTGACATTACTGAATCTTGGTGGGATGATTCACATGACTAGAATGTTAAAAATCAATTGTTTTAACCTAATTAGGAAGGATTGAGTAGGCAAAGAGGGAGATTGGCACTCAATAACAAAAACAACATTACCTGTTTCACAGTCACTGAAAACTTGGAAGAAAATTATGTTGAAATGCTTAAGGATCAATATCCTAACAGATAAAGCACAAAAGAATTTATTAGTTGATGTCAGATACAGACCACCAAATCACACCTAGGAACAGGATGACTGACTTCTAAGCACATACCTACCATATAGTGTAGGGGAAAAAAGGTAAGTGATCATGGAGGACTTCAATCTGAGTGACACATCCTGGAATGCTAAAACATTCACAGAATTTTTAAATATTTATATATGACAATTTCTGAACTCAAAAAGAGTTACATCCAACATAGGAAAATTCTATACTGGATCTTTTCTTGACAGATTAAAAGAAATTGATCACAAACTAAAAATTAGTGGTAGCTAAGGTATAAGTAATGTGACCTGATCACATTTGAAATGGGCAAACATAATTAAGTCTAACCCAGAAATATTTACACTTGGGACTTTGGGAGCCATTTCACAAAGCTGAAAACAATAATGAGTTAAAGCAGCTGGGATGAAGAAATTAATAGAAAAGTGTTAATGATCATTGGGTATTATTTAAAAAAATTATATTAGGTGCCCCAAAAACACAATAAAAAAGGCTGCTCTTATTAAAAAAACAACCAGGCTTAAAGGGGAAGTAAACTCAGCTAAAACATAATTTAAAAAACAAAATATAACTAATGGAAGAAAGACTACGTTAATAGTAATGTTAAATCAGATGGTAAGCATTGTAGAAAATTGATCAGGGAAACAAAAGGACACGAGAGAAACCTATGGCCAGCAGAGTTAAGGACAATAATGAGGAAGGTTTCTTTTAAGTTTATTAGAAACAAAAAGAATCCTAAAAATGGTTTTGGTCTATTGCTAGATGGAAATGGTAGAACTTCAACAATAATGCAGAAAAGGCAAACTTGTTCAGTACATACTTCTGTATGTGGGGGAGGGAATATGATGATGTAGTTATAGCATCTTGATAAGTATGAAACACTTTCCTTTCCAATAGTAACACAAGAGAATATTAAATAACAACTACTAAAGTTACATATTTTAAAATCAGGTCTACATAACTTGCATTCAAGTGTTTTGATAGAGCTGGCCAAGGAGCTTGCTGACTGTTAATGCTGACTTTTAGTAATTCTTGAGACATTAAGAAAGTTCCATAAGGCAGGAAGAAAGCTAATGTTGTGCCAATATTTGAAAAGGATAAATGTTATTACGGTTGTATGGATCTCAAGGGCCAAAAGAGTTAAAGGTGTTATAAACTTTTTCAATGTCGAACATTATAACAGTGATACAAACATTTGGGGGGTTTTCTACACCCAAAAGCAGTCATTCTAACATTGAAAGAATATTGATCCAACACAAGAACGAACAAAAACAAAAATCAAAACAAGTATTTACTTTGAAACGGAAATTGAGTGATTATGCAAAATAATCTGGGAGAGGAGATAAGATGCCAAGATTTTTCAAAGACTCTTTTCAAGAACCCCAAAAAGGGGAAGAAATGGGTGGCATAGTTCATCACCTCATTATTTTGTCCACCAATTAGGCCTGATATCCACCACACCAATTTTAGTCCATTCATTTCTTGCCCCACATCTTCTTGTTTATTAATTCCAATCTCATCACAGTCCTGGAATCATATGAGTAGGTTTTCTTTGTTTGGAATAATTGAGCCTCTCGGTCTGATTTTCTTGTACTACTTCTTTACATTCTTTATTGAAAATAATTTGATCTATTTTCCATGCTTAATTCCCAAACAGGTAAAACGTAGGCTATTGTGATGTTTCATACTTTTTACTGTTGATCTTACAATTAAGATAAAAATTTTAAGCCCAATAATCATAACATGACCAGGATAATTATAGACCTGTCAGCCTGACATTGATCATGGGCAAAATAATGGAGTCCCATATAAGCCACCCCATTAATAAAGAATTAAAGAGGTTAATGTAAGTAATGCTAATCAATACTGGTTTATGGAAAATAGATCCTGTCAAACAAACTTGATATTAACTTCTTTTATTTAAATGAGATTATAAATTTGGTTGATAAAAATAATATTATTGATGCATTATTATTGTAAACTTCTGTAATTCATTTGATTTGGTATTGCATGACACTTTGATTAAAAAGGATGACGCAAGCTTACCAAGGCACACTGATTAAAAACTGGATAACGGAGAGGGTTCAAAATGTAACTGTAAACAGGGAATCATCATGGAGTGGGTGTGCTTCTAATGGGATCCCATATGGATCATTACTTGACCCTAGGCTATTTAACATTTTTATCAATGACTTGGAAGAAAACAAAATCATCACTGTTAAAGTTTGCAGATGGCCCAAAGATTGGGGGACTGGTAAATAATGGAGAAGATAGGCCACTGATACAGAGTGATCTGGAGTGCTTGGTAAGCTGAGTGCAAGCAAGCAATGTTTTATATCGCTCAATGTAAATGTATACATCTGGGAACAAAGAATGTAGACCATACTTACAAGATGGGAAACTTTATCCTGGGAAGCAGAGACTCTGAAAAAGACTTGGGGGTCATAGTAGATAATTAGCTACACGTGAGCCCTCAATGCAACACTGTGGCCAAAAGGGCTAATGAGATTCTTGGATGCATATACAGATGAATATACTGTGTTGCTGTAGCCCTGCCTATCCCAAGATATTAGCGAGACAAGGTGGGTGAGGTAATATCTTTTATTGGACCAAGTTCTCAAGCTTACACAGAGCTTGAGAACTTTTCTCTCACCAACAGAAGTTACTCCAGTAAAAGATATTACCTCACCCACCTTGTCTCTCTGAACAGGGGAATACTGAGTAGGAGTAGAAAGGTTATATTACCCCTGTATTTGGCACTGATGTGACCACTGCTGGAGTACAATTTTGGTGTCCTCAATTCAAGAAGAATATTGATAAATTGGAGAAAGTTCAGGGAAGAGCCACAAGAATGATTAAAGGATTAGAAACCATGCCTTATTGTGATAGACTCAAGAAGCTGAATCTACTTAGCTTAGCAAAGAGAGGTTATGGGGTGACTTGATTACAGTCTGTAAGTATCTATGTGGGAAATAAATATATGGCAATGGACTCTGTAGTTGTAGCCGTGTCAGTCCCAGGATATTAGCGAGATAAGGTGGGTGAGGTAATATCTTTTAGAGAATGGGCTCTTCAGTCTAGCAGATAAAGGTATTACAATATCCAGTGGCGGGAAGCTGAAGCCAGACAAATTCAGACTGGAAATAAGGCTTAATTTAATAGCAAGGGTAATTAACTATTGGATCAACTTACCTGGTAGACTCTCCATCACTGGCAACTTTGAAATCCACTTTGGATGTTTTTTTTTTGAAAGATCTGTCTGCTACTCCAGTCAAACTGGAATTATTCTGGGCAAGTTCTATAGCCTGTGTTATGGAAGAGGTCAGATTAGTGATCACAGCAGTCCCTTCTGGCCTTACAAATTACGAATTTCAGAATCCTGTTTCATACTTTTAGGAGTGTGGAGCAACCTCATCTTATCTGCTTAAAGTATTCATTTACAGCTAACAAAAAAATATAACTACCAAGTTTAGTCTTGGTATTCAAGGGCAGAGCAGCTGCCAGGAAGCTGAAATATGTGGTCTTTGATCATACCAATCTGATTCAGGTGTGGTGAACACAATGAAATTGGTGTAATGAAACAACGTAATGTTACAAAACCAAAAAAACAAACAAACAAACAAACAAACAACCCCCCCCCCAAAAAACACCTGAGGGTCCAGAAAAGTTCCACAGAACAAACATCCAGCTAATGTAACTGTAAACTGAGGGAGTTACCTATGGGTTAGAGCTGAAAAGTACCTTAAAGCACTAATTATGTATGGATTAAACCCTCTGCCACTAATAATTTTTCTACTGCTCTAATTTTACACTTTCAATGCACACAAACTTCCTCTATCTCTGCTATTGCCCCCAAGACAACTTCTGTCAGCAGCCATGCCTCTGAAATTAAAACATACAATTTTATTTTATTAAGTCCATGATTTAGTGATTTTACCATAGCTGTTGAAAATGTACACGATAAAATGTACTTTCTGGGGTTTCATTTAGAAAAACCTGATAGAAACTGCAGTAAGCCTGTGGAGAGATGGGCACAGTTTCATGTTTCTCTTAAAAATGGGGATGGAAGGGTTCATATTTAGGTGAAATATCTCTATATTTATCTCCCCCTGAACCTCCATCTGCCACATGCTGTTTACATCAGGGCTGAAGGATATAACAATACTGGCTTCACATAGTCCCTCATTCCACATATTTCATAGCACATTAGGAAAATGAAATATAAAAAAAGAGGACTGCTCTTCTAGCTGATGACTTGGGGCCTAATTTCAAAGCTACTCAAGTCAATGGAAAGACTATCAAATTAAACAGGCTTTGGATTGAGTCCTGAAAGAGCAGGAAGAAAATCAGATAATAGACCATTTATTTCTATATATTAGTAACTTATGGGCTGTGTGTCAGTTGCACCACTCTTTTGGGCACCTCTAAATGCTTCATAAACATTTCTTACTTTAGTTATTAATATGGGTGTCGTGAGGTTAAGTATTATCTAGTACTGGGTGGATACATTCATTTGTTTTGACTGTTTGCACACTCTTTGGGTTTGCTTTCTCAGAATTTCTGGCAAATTAGTTAAGTGGCAGGAATTTTCATGGAAATAATTTTAAAGCAAACATTGGAGCACATTCATGGAAAGTGAATTTTGAGGCCTATATTTTCAAGACTGACTAGCCCCGTGGGAAAATCCAAATTTTTGACATAATTTTCATCCTGATTTGGGTTAAAAGATAAAAATATTGAATGTTTTCATGAATAAAAAGTTCTGAAAATTTTTGATTTGGAAAAGTCAAAGCATTTATTTTTTGGTTTGTTGAATCAAATCCAAACATTTTGTTTAGAGTTTGACATAAAACTGCATCTGCCTAAGAAGCTGAAGTGTCTTAGGGGAGTTGTAGTTCATGTATCATGCCCCAGCTCTCTCCTGTGGGACAGGCCCCAGGCCTGGACTACATCTCATGATGCACCTCAGTCACAAGACTCCTATGATAACCTGATTGAGCTGTATGTCTACATTCAGAGTTAACCCTGGTAATTGACACCTGGGTCTGAACACCCAGATTAGCCTAGCTTGGGTGTGAATGACCAAACGGTAAAGCCATACTCAAGTTACTGAGTCCACACTGGTGTTGTATGCAGCTATACATAACTAGGACTTCTGGAGTCATATCCCATGCTTCTTAGTGCTACAGTAAGTTGAGCTGTTCTATGACTCTTTCCTGGTCAATTGTGGGAGAACTTGTCTGCACTTGTGGGAACACAAGGGAATTGTGGGAAGGCACTGGAGGACTATTAGTACTCAAGTGACTTAGCCTGCATCCTCACTGCAAAGTTGGGTGTTACCAGCCTGATTGAGAATAGCATTGTTTTAAGCCTATAGCCCCAGATAAGCTGGCTAGGCCAGGTCAAAAACATCACAAAACGTAGGTCAGAGGTTTGTGCATGTGGATGGCAGGTAGGTTAGAACACCAACACCACTAGTCATGAGAGGTGAAGTCTATCCAAGGAGCCCAGCCCAGCCCATAGGAAAGAATGGAGGCATGAAGCATCCAAATTACCATACCCAGGAGGCACTACAGCACCTTAGGCTAACAAAGTTAAGTGAGAAAGCAACCTGAAGCTGAATATTTTGGTTCAATTTCCCCTGGAAGAAAAAAAAAAAACAATTTTAGCAAAAAAATAAATAAATCAAAATGTCTATTTTACAAAAAATCCCCAACCAGCTTTACTAGCTATTTCAAGTGCCTCAAGTTTTGGGTGCCCAATGTGAGACACCTTAAAGGGTTCTGAATTTCAGAGGACAGATTCTCTGTGCTTTTTGAAAACTGGGCCCCTTTAGGGGCTCTGAAGTTGGGCACTCAACTGAGATGCAGCAAAATTAATAGCCACTTTTAAAAATTTAAGGCCAAATTTATAAATGCAAGTGATACTATCAGTAATCTGATTTTAAGAATTATCCTCATCCAGTCACGAAACAGAAACATACCACGCAAGTTAGGTGTCCAATAAAATTCAAACAAATCTGGTTTGAAGAACAAGCCCACTGTTGATTCACAGGAGCGAGGAGAGAGGCATGCACATAAAACACTCCTGTTCCTTCAAAGCAGCCAGGAGTAGGGTAAAGTGGGGAGGAATGCTGCAGGTGCTGCCTCCTCCTTCCAGCACAGTGACAGTACCCTGTGGCTCTCTGATTGGCCAAGCACACTATTTAGCCCTGGAAGCTGTCTGGGCAACCACTCAGACTTCTGGCCTGCTGTGACTCCAGACCTCACCTTGTCTTCTGATCTGTGGTCTCCAATTCCAGCCTAAATCTGATCCTGACTCTTGCCTCCTGATTCCAGCCTGGTACTACCTCTCACCTCCAGTCTGAACCTGGGCCCGACTCTGACCCTGACTCTTGTTTACTGAGCCAAGCTCTAGCAGTTTCTCCAACCCCTGCTCACTGACTACTATCCTTTACACGTGGACCCCAGCCAACCTCTAACCGCTGCCTCGGTCCCTTACATCAGCTAGTCAAGGTTGACTATCAGCACTCCAAATGGCTGGAAGTTCAGTTTAGATAATTCCCGAAAAGAGAAGATGCTTGCCAAAGCTCAGCTGAACCCCGGGCAAAATTGGGCTTCAAATCTCCCACAGAGAGACTCTGAGAAGGTCTCTCAGCATTTTTGCTTCCTACTTTTTCAACTCAACTCTTCTTCTCTAGGAAGGAATCCTACAGAAATGTGGGTTCCTCTTCAGCTTGTAAGTCCATAGTTACTGTAAAACTGCCATTTGGTCAACAAGATTTATATTTGAATAGTTCTTAGCTAATCGTAAGTAATGGCAAATCTACCTTGACGAAAAGGGTATTTTTTTGAACATACACTACTTCCTGTGTTGTAAAAGGGGCTATTCACATAGCCAGCATGATTGGCTGAAGACCAGAGCTGAGCAAATAACTGATTTTTCAGTTCTCTGCTATTCCAATAGAAAAACAATTGGTTTGGGTCAAACCAAATTTAAAAATTTCAAAAAAAAATTCAGTGAATCAAAGAAATCTGTTTGGGGTCAAACAAAACATTACAAATTATTTTATTGCCACTATGAAGAACAAACCCACTGTTCTTATACCACCAGAAGACAATAGGGTGATAACTAATATAGATCTGTCAAGAACAAATGATACCAAGCCAATCTAATTTCCTTCTTTGACAGGATGACTGGCCTAGTGGATAGGGAGGAAGCAGTACACATGATATATCTTGATTTTAGTAAAGCTTTTCACACTGTTCCACATGATATTCTCATAAGCAAACTAGGAAAATGTAGTCAAGATTAAAATTATTAAAAATGAACGCACAATGGATTGAAAAACTGTACTCAGATGACAGGTTTCAGAGTAGCAGCCTGTATTCGCAAAAAGAAAAGGAGTACTTGTGGCACCTTAGAGACTAACAAATTTATTTGAGCGTAAGCTTTCGTGAGCTACAGCTCACTTCATCTGATGCAACAGACTCCAATGAGAGACTGCTGAATTTGGAGTCATCGGGCCTGTGAAAAAGAGCAAGAATGACTCTAGCCCTGTGGATGGTTAGGACATTCACCTAGAATGAAGAAGTCCCAGATTCAAAGCTGTGATTCCCTATGAAACCTTTTTCACTTGGCTTACCCACAACACTTTGTCCAGTTCTGGGAGAACCCTCAATACAATTCTCTGGTCAAGCTCAGTTTGACCACAGCTTGTCACTCAGATTATTTTATTAAGCATGTAACAACTCTTTGCCCACACTGGCCATGCTCAGAGGTAGGGGGTTTAGGCATAGGATGATACCACAATTCCAAACCATTTCACACTCCACATAGTTTACATACATCTTTCCTAGCTACTGACACCTATACTACTTGTATGTAAAGCTCACCCACTTTGCCCATTGCATAAAACAAGGTTATCAGTTCAAGGTATTTCTGCCTACTTTGTTTACTATAAACATGCCTCAATAGTTAGTTTAGTTAGTTTCTGCTTCCCTTCTTTACTAAAACATATTCACAAGAGGAGGTTACTCACCCTGTGCAATAACTGATGTTCTTTGAGATGAGTGTCCCTGTGGGTGCTCCACTCCAGGTGTTGGTGCAGCCCTGCGCTTTCGCTCAGAGATTTTTACAGCAGTACTCACACCGGTCACGCATGCACAGAGCCTGCCCCCCTGCTCTAAGCATACCTTAATAGTACGCATTAGCAACTGGTCTCCTCAGTTCCTTCTCTACAATGGAGGCTACCCCAACTCCGAAGTAGAGGGGAGGAGGGTGGGTAGTGGAGCACCCACAGGGACACTCATCTCGAAGAACGTCAGTTACTGCACAAGGTGAGTAACCTCCTCTTCTTCAAGAGAGATGTCCCTGTGGGTGCTCCACTCCAGGTGACTTAAAAGCAGTGCATCTCAAGGAGGTAGGAACTCGGATTTGGTAGGAATGTAGTAGATAATACCGCTCTGACTAATCGTGTATCAGAGAAGGGGCCTTGAGTAAGGGCATAATGCTTAACAAATGTGTGTTCAGAAGTCCAAGTAGCAGCTTTATAGATGTCAGCCAGAGGAACTTTGCATAGAAAAGCCATGGAAGTAGCCACAGATCTAGTGGAGTGAGTTCTGATGCCAGCTGGAGGCGTAACTTTTTTTTATCAGATAGCACAGTTGGGTACACTCAGAAATCCAGTTTGAAAGTCTCTGGGTAGAAATAGGTGTCCCTTTGGAGCGCTCCGCAATGGAGACAAAGACTCTAAAAGAGTTCCTAAAGGGCTTGGTTCTATCCAAATAGAAGGACAAAGCCCTTCATACATCTAACCTATGCATTGTGGATTCAAAAGAAAGTTTGCATATGGTTTAGGAAACAAGGCTGGTAGGTGTGTTGGCTCATTGATATGGAATGACAAAGAAATTTGGGGTGTAGTCAGAGGGTAACCTTGTCCTTAAAAAATAGTGTATCCGGTGGGTCCGCCACGAGAGCTGCTATTTCTCCTGCATATCTGGCGGAGGTGATTGCCACCAAGAATGCGATTTTCATAGAGAGATATAAGAGGGAGCAAGTGGCTAGGGGCTCGAATGGTTGTTGAGTTACACAAGATAATACTAAGTGAAGGTCCCATGAAGGGATAGGAGGTTTAATGTCTGGGTATACGGACTGGAGCCCTTTGAGAAAACGCTTGGTGATTGGATGAGGAAAAACAGAGGTATAGGCGATCTTGTCATGAAAAGTTGTGATAGCAGCTAAATAGACTTTGATGGAGCTAAAAGAAAGGCCAGATTGCTTGAGGTCTAATAGGTAATCAAGTATGGGCAGAAGAGGTGCAGAAGTAGGAGGAAGTTGTTTAGTTGAGCACCATTGTGTGAATTGCTTCCACTTTTGGAGATAGGTGACTCGAGTAGATTGTGTTCTGCTATGTAGGAGCACACTTTGAACCTGCTCAGAGCATGCTAGTTCGTTTTGGTAGAACTATGTAGGAACCAAGCTTTGAGGTGAAGCATGGACAGATTGGGATGAAGAAATCAACTGGGTTGCTGCGATAGGAGGTTCGGAGTGAGGGGCAATGAAATCGCTGGACAAATTGACATTCTGGTGGATTTGTTTTTGTTTATTTGTAGGACAAGGGAAAGGAAGCAAGCGAGGGTAAGATGCATGGATTGAAGAGCTTCATCGAGTGTTGAGGCTTTGAGGAGACAATCATCGAGGTAGGGAAATATTATAATTGCCCATTTCCTGAGGTGGGCAGTAATCACAGCTAGGAGTTTGGAGAAAACTCTGGGGGCAGTATATAGGCAGAAGGGCAACACCCTGTATTGAAAATGTGTCGAACCAAGGGTAAAACGAAGAAAACGTCTGTGGGACAGATGTATAGTCATATGAAAATAGGCGTCTAGGTCGAGGGCTGAAAACCAATCGCCCTGCTCCAGTGCTGGGATTATGGTGGTGAGGGTCCCCATTTTGAACTTTTGCTTTTTGATAAATTTGTTTAGCCGCCTGAGGTCGAGGATTGATCGCCATCCCCTGTTTTTTTTTTCCTGTTAAGAAGTAATGGGAGTAGAAACCTTTCCCTCTGTGTTGTTTGGGCATGATTTCCACTGCCCCCAATTGAAGGAGATATTGTACTTCTTGGAGAAGCAGTTACTCATCAAAGGGGTCCCTGAAGAGGGATAGGGAGGGTGGGTGGGAGGCGGGGAGAGGAAGGGGATAGAATAGCCAACAGCGATGATTTCTAAAGCCCACTGTCGGTGGTAATATTTCACCATTGATGGGAGAATGGACGTAGGCGGTGACCAAAAATAGGGGCAGGCGGTGTAAGCCCTGAATTGGGAATATTGTTTTCTATACCCTTGACCAAGGCTTCAAATTTACTTATTGGTCGGAGTGGGTTGAGACACTGCTGAGGATGGCGGCATTGGTATCTGGGACTCTAGCGTTGCTGTTGCTTATGAGATCTATGGAACTGCTGGGTGTATATGGGCTAGCGTGGCCACTGGTAAGGCTGGAATCTATATTGTCGCTTTCTGGTCGTAGGGGTTAGACTTCCTAGAGACCGGAGAGTTGCCCTGGAGTCCTTCATGGAGTGGAGTATGTCATTTGTGATAGTTTGTCACCATCGAAGGGGAGATCCTCAATGTTACGCTGGATCTCTCGGGGAAAGGAAGAGGACGAGAGCCATGATCCTCGGCGCATCACGACTGCTGTGGCAGTGGACCGTGCTGCAGTACTGGCCACATCAAGGACAGCTTGAAGAGCAGTGTGGGAGATGATTTGTCCCTCAGAAACTATGGCTGTAAATTGTTGTTTCTTTTCTTCTGGAATGTGATCAGTAAAGTCCATGAATTTATTGTAATTTTTGTGGTCGTACTTTGCTAGAATGGCTGTATAATTAGCAATGTGAAACTGCAACATGGAAGAAGCTGATCTTATGTCCGAGCAGATCTAATCGCTTACTGTCCTTGTTGGAAGGAGTGGAGTGGGGAAACTGACGTTTGTTCTTTTGGTTAACAGCATCTACTACCAGCGAGTTTGGCGCTGAGTGAGTAAAAAGAAATTCTGAGCCCTTGGAAGGAATAAAGTACTTTCAGTCCACTCTCTTACAGGTAGGCAGGCTTGCAGCCAGGGTTTGCCAAATGGCCTTGGGAGATTCTAAAAGGGCTGCGTTGATAGATAATGCAATTCTAGAAGAAGAGGGCTGCAGGATGTCAGTTAGCTCACGCTGCTGTTTAGGGACTTCCTCCAAGTTAATTCGTAACTCATTGGCAACTCTTTTAAACAGGTCTTGAAATTTTGAGAAGTCGTCCGAACATATCGCGGGAGGAGGAAGCAATGTTTCATCAGGTGGAACAACTGGTTCTACTGAGTTAGAGGCAGGCCATGCTTGCTCTTGCAGTTGTGACAGGGCTGCCTGGTGTCTGGAGTCAGTGGCAGGATCACCAGCTGGTGATACCAAGCAGGTCTCACTCCTAGCTGCAGTGGTATAAATGAGTGTGATCCTGAGTATAAGGAGCCCAACACTGCCCTGTGGTGGGAAGGGCATAGGTGGTGCCATCCAGGGGTTCATGCACCATGGGGCAGGAGTAGGACAAGGCAGCTTTTCTATAACCTCTCTTGATTGGGGTCTGTGGACAGGAGATCTGATAAGATGAAAATTCTCCCTGCAGCCCAGATTCCTCATCACTGGGGGAAAGTTGTGCGGACCTTGCCTGAGTGTCCAGAGAGAAGTAGGTGTTAAGTAAGGGTAATTGCAAGATAGGGGACACCAGGAGGTCCCTTGAGTGTGTGAATTGCGGTGCTGCAGTGCCTCTGTGAGGGGAGGGCTGAGTGAGAGGAATTTGTTGTGAGGAGGGATTCTGAGCATTCTGTCACTGCTGGCTAGTTCAAAGGCTGATGGTACCGGGAGAGTGAGAGGAGCCTGCATGGGGTCAGACAGGCTAGTATGCATCGGCACCACTTCCACTGCGGTGCCGAATGGTGAAGCGTGAGAGGCAGGCAACTGAAAGCCTGAAGCCTCAGCACCGGAGGTTAGTGGGGCCACCACAGCCGCAGGCAGATTGAGCATGGCGCATCAAAGGTACTCAGCCCGGGGGGGCGGGAGGGGAGCGAAGCAGTACCCGGAGCAGACTTGTCCCTGCGAATAGCCTTTGCAGATGAGAGAGATTGATGGTTTTTTGAGGTTTTCTTTTGTCTCATTGAAGCGGGGGGGGGGGGGTCTGCGGTGTACAGCAAAGTCAGAGCCTCGGTCTGAGGCTGGTCCGAGAGATTTTTGCAGCGGGAGTAGTTTTAGCCACAGCTCTCTGTCTTTGCGTGCCCTGGATTTCAACTTGCTGCAGTGGGCGCATTTCTGGGGGATGTGGGATTCCCCCACACATTTACTACATTTAGAACGGCCATCTGAAAGAGGGATGGCATCATTACAGTTAAAGCAGTGCTTAAAAACTGGAAAACCAGGCATGTTGGAAGCGGCTGCGCTGACAGGAACAAAAAAGGGTGTTTGTTTTTTTTAAATTGAAGCAAAGAGAAGGGAAAAAGGGTATCTAACTATTAATGGTAAGCTAAACTAAGAGGGAAAAATGTTGAACAAGGGAGAGAAGAAATTCTCTAACTAGTCTGCTGCGCTCCGTCTCAGGCCGGGGACAGTGGAGGAGGAACTGAGTACAGCAGTACTCATACTGGTTGTGCACTCCTACTATTAAGATACACTCGGGGGGGGGGCAGGCACTGTGCATGCACGACCGGTACTAGTACTGCTGTAAAAATCTCCGAGCAAAGGTGCAGGGACTCACCAACACCTGGAGTGGAGCACCCACAGGGACATCTCTCGAAGAAGAACAGGTAGTTGTTTCAGCAATTACTTGTTCAGGCTTGTCTTGTCTTAACTTGGGCCTGCTCCTGTCAGCTAAGCCAGCCCCATATTCCACTTCTTTTCATTTTCTTTTATGTTAGCATTTATTTCATCTCCATCATAATTCTCTTTCTGTGCTTGCTTTTTCATTTTATTATCCAGCAACACGTTCCCATGATCAGAACAGTTATTATTTGAACTCCCATTAAGACTAAACTTGAAGTATACACAAGGCGGTGCTGGCTCACCTCCTCTGGTGTGGCCCACCAGGATGTTTCCACAGCCTATACAGCATCATGCCCAATTTGTTGTTGCTCGGCTATCAATCGGGTAATGGACACCAATGACTGTATGTTTCTCTTTACTAAACCGGTTGTGTTAATGGACAAGGGAGATATGGGTACAAAGAGATTAGTCACTAATTATTCCCATTCAGTGTTGGCCATCACTTTCTCCATCATGTTCTCCTCAATCCATATGCTTGGCCATAGGGCATGGGTCCCAATCTGAGTCAGAAAGGTGAGGTTTAGACAAAACCCATCTAGTTTACCATGGCATGGCTCTGTCCCAACTGAAAAGTGGTAGTGATACCATGTGTGCATTGGGATACTGAGTCATACCACCTCTTTCATTCTCGCCTTGGGACCAGTTGAGCCCAACCTCCCTCTGAGGTAGATGCATTCTCTTGTATTGAGCATTCACAGAACTATCTATGCTAGATTCTTTGACAACATGCAGTATTTATCTCTCCACTGTCCCTGGTCGCCAACTTAACATTAGGATAGTGCTGTCTATATGGTCCATTCTCAATAGTACCCATACTGTTATCATATAGGTTTCAGAGTAGCAGCCGTGTTAGTCTGTATCAGCAAAAAGAACAGGAGTACTTGTGGCACCTTAGAGACTACCAAATTTATTAGGGCATAAGCTTTCGTGGGCTACAGCCCACTTCATCGGATGCATAGAATGGAACATGTAGTAAGATATATATAATACATACACATAAGTTGGAAGTTACCATAGAAACTGTGAGAGGCTAATTAGTTAAGATGAGCTATTATCAGCAGGAGAAAAAAAACTTTTGTAGTGATAATCAAGATGGCCCATTTAGACAGTTGACATGAAGGTGTGAGGATACTTAACTTAAGGAAATAGATTCAATATGTGTAATGACCCAGCCACTCCCAGTCTCTATTCAAACCAAAGTTAATGGTATCTAGCTTGCATATTAATTCAAGCTCAGCAGTTTCTTGCTGTAGTCTGTTTTTGAAGCTTTTCTGTTGCAAAATTGCCACCCTTAAATCTTTTACTGAGTGGCCAAAGAGGTTGAAGTGCTCTCCTACCGGTTTTTGAATGTTATGATTCCTGATGTCAGATTTGTGTCCATTTATTCTTTTGTGTAGAGACTGTCCGGTTTGGCCAATGTACATGGCAGAGGGGCATTGCTGGCACATGATGGCATATATCACATTGGCAGATGTGCAGGTGAACGAGCCCTTGATGGCATGTCTAATGTGATTAGGTCCTATGATGATGTCACTTGAATAAATATGTGGACAGAGTTGGCATCGGGCTTTGTTGCAAGGATAGGTTCCTGGGTTAGTGTTTTTGTTGTGTGAGTATTTGCTTCAGGTTTGGGGGCCGTCTGTAAGCCAGGACCGGTCTGTCTCCCAAGATCAGTGAGAGTGAGGGATCATTTTTCAGGATAGGTTGTAAATCTTTGATGATGCGCTGGAGTGGTTTTAGTTGGGGGCTGAAGGTGACAGCTAGTGGCGTTCTGTGATTTTCTTTGTTGGGCCTGTCCTGTAGTAGGTGACTTCTGGGTACTATACTAATTCTCTAAGACTCCTCACCTGGGAATAGCAATGGCACAGTGCCATTATTAATTTTGCATGTTGCCCAAGGACCAGGACCTTCTAACCTTACAAATTGCAAGTGCTCTTCACAAATATTATACATTCCCTTTTCTACTAGTATGGTACAGATCAGTGTGCTGTTTAACACTCTTGACCACTCGCCCTCCCTCCCCCACTTTATTTTTCTGTTCCCAGAGTTAAATACATAACAAACGTACCAAATATGATGCAAGCAATTGCTTGAGAAACATTAGTCAATGAATCAATGATAGTAATTACAGATATATTAATCCATTTCAAAATTTGTGCAATAGAGTGCATATTACTAATAGTCAATGCCTTCTGCTGAAAGGTTAAAGTACTAATTCCTTCTCCTTTTTTAATGGTTTGCCCAAATCCATCAGTTCATGAGTTAATTTTAAAGTTTAATCCCTCAGTGTCTGCAGAATTCCATAAGGAGACACCAACTCCTGTTCCACTCAATATAGTTGCCAAAGTATTTCTCTTCTTCCTATAATTTGTAAGCCCTTGTTGTGTAAACATTCACAATAGGTAGTTTCAGCAATTATTTGTTTGAGCTTGTCTTGTCTTAACTTGGGCCTGCACCTGAAAGCTAAGCCAGCCCTATATTCAAATCCCTGCTCCAGAACTGGGTTTGGGGGGTTTTGGGTTTTTTTGGCCAAAACAATTTGGTGAATGTGTGCCAGATTTGTGAATAGTTTTGGCTCAAAACTACATTTTTCAGCTAATAAGTTTCACCCAGCTCTACTGAGGATTCTTAAGGGGATATTTCAAACCTTTTTGAGCCCCAAATTATATTAAAAAAACAAAAACAACAAAGAGAAGAGGGGGCAAATGGTAGAAAGAGGAGAAGGTTATAAATCCCAATAAATTCAGAAAGGTTTCCATGACATTAACATTTTAATATAAACATTCACTTGCATTGTTGTGAACATAAATGATAGACATTGCTAGTGCTAGAGAACAAGAAAATAAAAATTACTAGAGCATAAACAGGAAGTGAAACTAACCAGTCTTGATTCACTGTCCAAGCTGAGAAATAAAAAACTAAACAGAATAATAATAATAAAATGAAAAGTGTTTAAAACGGTTTCAGTATTCTAAATTAGTAATACACACACATACAGTATGCTTCACCTGTATGTGTATGTACATGTGTACACACACACACACACACACACACACACACACACACACACACACAGAGTGATTTTTATATTTGATAGTCTCCCACTTCTATACCAACAGGGCTATAAATCAAACACATCCAAGTAGAACCTTAAACAGAGATGCCCGGCAAACCTGCTATTTGAATTTCAGACATAGGGATGTATTCTTCCATCCCCACACAGACGGGAAAGGAGAAAGATTTATGCATTTGACTGCTGTTAGAGTTAATGGTAATTACACATGTAAATCCCCTATGTACCCCAAGGACAATAGACTCCTCCATCTGTAAAAGTATGCATTTAAATTTATAGGGTAGAACTGATATATCCAGATACATAAAATCTTAATTATGGTTACAGAAATACTGTAGAAGAAATACTAAATACATCATTTCCCCCCATTATGTATACAATTATCATTTGGAATATTAGTTAAATATGTAATACTAATTTGTAACTTGAAATATTGTTCATGCTCTTCCTCTGAGAGCCCTAGTTTTTTAAAGTGCAGTAAAAAGTACTTTTATTACTCAAGTTTTCATTAAAGAAATGCAATAGCACATATCCCCGATGCATATTGCCATTGAGTGTGGCAGGTTAATGACATGGACTTTTTTTTCTTTTTTAAATCAGTGCACTGATATTAAGACAGATTTACTTTGCAGCGAATAGTAGATGACTGGGAAGCTGTTCCATTTCTCATTTTGATTAATGAAACTGAGACACAGTCTCCCCACCACTCCCCCTTCTTCTGTGGTTGAAAACATATTGAGTTTATGCTTCTTCCACTCTGTTAAAGATTATTTTAAAATTCCATTCTCTAACAGATGGATAGACCCCCTATACCGTTGATGGCTTTTTCAAAGTGGAACACGGATCAACAAAGCCATCTTTCAGCAGTGATTTCAGCATGGAGGAGGTATAAGGGCTCTTAGATACAGCACCAAATTCTCTGCTTATAAAGAATCTGAAAGCAAAAGTAGTAAACTCAAGAGAAGAGAATGTAACAGAGGTTGTGAAGGGGGGCGAGGGTGAGAGAGAAAGATCTAATTCCTGGTGTCCTTTACTTGAGCAAAACTGCCATTGCCTTCAGTGGGAGTTTTGCCCAAATCAGCACTTCAGGATTGGCAAGGGAATATTAAAAGTTGTGAACCCCAGCTCTGAGGTACTGGACCAGATGCTAACCTTACTCCATTTCTACACTGATGTAACTCCACTAACTTATTGGAGTTGTTCCTGATTTACATTGGTGTACCCTAACAGAACAAGGCCCAATAAGCAGTACAATTTTTTTGCATTTATGTAGTGCTTAAAAAAAAAAAAATCTTTACAAAGCATTATTCTTCCAATACTGAAGCACAGAGAACTGAAGTGACCTTCTCAAGGTCACACAGCAAGTCAGTGGTCGTAGAGTCAGGCTCCTGTTAGCCCACCTTGTACTTTGTCCACCAGCCCACAGCTGCACCAAATCTGCAATCTTTCCACAAAACGCAGCCTGAACCTTTTGTGGATTTTAACACAGTTGGTGTCTTTCTACATTCTTTTGTCCACCTCCACTTCCTGTAGTCTCTATCAGGATCATCAAAATACTGCAAGAAAGGCTACTTCTGAGCCAGAGTTAAAAATCCAGAGGTAAGATTCTGTGCTCTGACTAAGAGGAACAGCACAGAACCCACAGCCCAAGGAAGGAAGTGTCTTAAATGGCTTTAAGCCACCTTCGTACTCTCCTGATCCATGGCTGCTTTTGGGGGGCTGGAGGGGCCCCAGGCATAGCTTAGACAGTCCTGGGGGCCTCTCTAAGATACACCAGGACCAGGAGGTTGATGTATGGGCTGCAGCATTGCCCAGAATCTCTTCAGTGCTATGTTTCATGTCCCTGTCCCCTCTTGCCCTGGGACGACACCTATGCCAAAGTTTGCAAAGGAGTCCTCTGAGGGCAGCCTTACAGGTGTCTTCCACAGTGCCTGCGGTTCGAGGGGCGGGAGGGGCAGGAAGAGATATCTGGCTGGATAAAGAACTTTTAGATCCCATTTACACCACTCCAATTCTTTTACTCAGCTTAAAAAGGAGCTGGAGCAGGGGTGAGGCTCTCACCCTAAATCTAATGAACTGCAAAACGTGGGCTCTTTAAAACCCAGATCTGAATGAAAACTTTACAACTTGCACCCTTCTCTGCTTAAAAAGTTTTAATTAGAGCCTGAAAACTAGTGAGGTTTTGAGTGCGTCAGGCAGTTAGAAGGAAGAATTTTATCCTTTTTTAAAGCTACTCAATCCTTAATGCCACTATTCTGTATATGTAAACACCATTTTAAAAAAAAATTCTGTGACTCTCTGGGCCAGACCCTGTCTTCCTATTCTTTGTATAGTGCCTGGCATAGTGGGGGTCCCAGACTAGGGCTGATGGGAACTATGATAAAACTACTAAATAACATTCTACATGGCTGGAGACAGATGAGGATGGGCAGGCTGTGGCCACCAGAGGGAAGATGACTGGGAGGAATTCCACACAGCTACAAGTTTCAAATCAATACCAGATCCACAGTGTGAAAATGTTGGAAGATACCTCACAAAATGCAGTAGGTGCAAGGGAATAGAGGGATGTCCGGGACACATGTAGGGTTGCCAGGGGTCCAGTTTTTGACTGGAATGCCCAGTCGAAAAGGGACCCTGGCAGCTCCGGTCGGCACCGGTGAGTGGGCTGTTAAAAGTCCGGTCAGAGGCACAGCGGGGGCCCAGGATTAGGGCAGGCTCCCTACATGCCCTGGCTCTGCGGTTCTCCCAGAAGTGACCACCGGGTCCCTGCAGCCCCTAAGTGCTGGGATGGCCAGGGACTAGAAGGCTCTGTGCACTGTCCCCAGCCTGAGTGCCATCTCTGCAGCTTCCATTGGCTGAGAACCGCAACCAATGGGAGCTGTGAGGGGCAGCACCTGCAGGCACAAAGGCAACATGCACCGTGCAGAGCCACCTGGCAGCCCATGCGCCTAGGGGCCACAGAGACCTGGTGGTCGCTTCTTCATTGGTAAGTGCCACAGGGATTCCGCACCCCCTCCCACAGCCCAGAGTCTCCTCCCGCACCCCAACCCCCTGGCCCAGCCTGGAGCCCTCAGGCCCCCACACCTCAACCCCACGCCCGGAGCCCTTCTGCACCCCAAAACTTTCATTCCCGGCCCCACCCCAGAGCCCACACCCTCAGCTGGAGCCCATCCCACCCCCCCCACACTCCAAACCCTTGGTCTCAGCCCAGAGTCCCCTCCTGCACCCCAAACCCCTCATCCCTGGCCCCACCCCAGAGCCTGCGCCCTCAGCCCAGAGCCCATACTCCCTCCTGCACCCCAACCTCCTGCCCCAGCCCAGTGAAAGTGAGTGAGGGTGGGGAAGAGTGAGCGATGGAGGGAGTGGGGTTGGGGTGAGCGGTGATTGTGTGATTAGAAAGTTGGCAACCCTAGACACATGTGGATGGCATTTCAGCCCAATCTATAAGAAAATCAAGCTTGCCCATGAAGAGTTCTCCAGCCACCCAGGAAGAGAGATGATCCTTGCTGAAGATTCAATATTCAGAATTGTAAGAACATTCTGCAAGAGACAGGTAGACAACAGGACAGTGTGGTGTCTTCCCAGAGCCAAGACATGAGACTTCACTCTAAGATTAGATTGGCTTCTGAAATTGATAGGCAAAGATCCATAGGTAATCATTTATACTGGCACTAATGACAGTGCATTTTAGGATATCTTGCAGAAAGTAGATGACTTCAGGGAAATCAGAAGCATGGTGAAGAAGAATATAAAAGAAATCCTCTCTGATATCCTTCCTGTCCCACAAGCAATGGAAGATAGAAGTCTAAAGATACTGGAAGTGAACTGCTGACAAGGTAAGTGGTGTAGGATTTTGGTTTATAGAACATTGATCCACCTTGATGGGGAGACCAAACTGGATAGTTTGGATAGTCTCCATTTCATGAGGAGATTGGTCCCCCTTCTATTGGGCAGGTAGGCTGGAGTAGTCAGGAGAAGATTAAACTAATAGCATTAGGGGAGGGTGAAAAAGCATGAGGGTATGAGCATTCAGCACAAAATCAAGATGTTGAGAACAAAGTCAATCAAGGAACCAAAAGGCAGAAAAAAATTCTTGAATTGCCTATACACCAATTCTAGGAGCCAGGGTAACAAAAAGAATGGGAATTGCTTATTTATGAGCATAAATTTGATCTCATTGCTATTACTGAAACCTGGCAGAATGATTTGTGTGACTGGAATGTCAAAAAAATCCGTGGTTATAACCTATTTAGGAAGGATCAAGTGGGCAAAAGAGGAGGGAGAATGACAGTGTCAAAAATGATAACTTGAAAGAAAGTGATCTTGAACGTTTAGGTATCAATGTCCTAACAGTTAAAGCACAAAATGGGGTAGTAGTGTCTGTTACAGACCACCAAATCACACTAGGAAACAGGATGACTGCCTCCTTACACACTTATCTATAATGTGTAGGGGAAAAAGCTGCATGATCATGGGGGAATTCAGTTTAAGTGACGCATGCCAGAGGTCTCATGCTGACAGTAGTAAAAATTCTTAGAATTTCTAAACATTATAGAAAACAATTTCCTAACTCAAAAAGTGCTGCAACCAACAAAGGATAATTCTTTGTTAGACTGTGTCCTAACAGATAAAGAGAAATTAGAAATTAATGGTAGCTTAGGTACAAGTGATCATGACTAAGGCTACGAGTTTGTCACAGGCATCATGGATTCCGTACCCTCCATGACTTCTGCAGTGGTCGCTGCACCTGGCTCGGGGCAGCTCAGACAGCCCCTGCATCAGGTGCACCGGCCGCTGCTGGGGCAGTCTCGGATCACTGCACCCTTGTGCCCACCCCAGCAGAGTTTGAGCGTGGGAGGGGGCTGGGGCACAGGACAGGGTGAGGTGGGCTCTGGGTGGTGCTTACCTGGGGCGCTCCCCAGAAGCAGTGACATCCCCCTCGCTCAGCTGCTAGGCAGAGGTATGGCCAGGCAGCTCTGCGCACTGTCTCTGCCTGCAGGCACTGCCCCTGCGTTTCCCGGCCAATGGGAGCTGCGAAGCCTCTGCCGTGAATTTTTGTTTACTGCCTGTAACCTGTCTGTGACTTTTACTAAAAATACCTGTGACTAAAATGTAGCCTTAATTATGACTTGATCACTTTTATAACGTGCAAGCGGAATAAATTCCAGACCAGTTTTGTATGCGTGTTTGTCTCTATATCTGCACACACAGTACTTTTATAGGGCCAATTTCAAAGCTGAAAATAATTGAAAGCAAAATCAGCTTGTGTGTGTGTGGGAGGGGGGTGATAGACTTTAATCAGAAAATGTGAATGGTAATTGGAAATCATTTAAAAAACCCTTACTAAATGCCCAAAAAGCCACATCAAGGAAGGCGGCCATGCAGGTTAAAAAAAAGACCTGGTTTAAAGGGGACATGAAGGCAGCTATAAAAATAAAAATACATAATACAAACAGAGAAAGGGGAAATTGATAGTAATGAATATAAAATCAGAAGTTAGGAATTGTAAAAAATTGACAAGAGAAGCCAAGGGATACAAGACAACATCTATGACCAGCAGAGTAAAGAACACTAAGGAGATTTTTAAATACATTTGGAACAAATAGAATCCTAACAATGGTATTGGTCTGTTACTAGATGGAAATGGTAGAATTGTCAATAATAATGCAGAAAAGACAGAAGTGTTCAATAAATATTTCTGTTCTGTATTTTGGGGGAAAATATATCTCATCACATGGTGATGATAACACTCTTTCCGATCCACTAGTATTTCTGCAGGAATTTATACAGAAGCTACTAAAGCTAGACGTTTTTAAAATCAGCAGGTCCAGATAACTTGCATGTAAGAGTTGTAAAAGAACTGTCTTAAAAGCTCACTGGACTGTTAATGTTGATTTTCGATAAGTCTTGGAGTATTGAGGAAGTTCCAGGAGACTGGAATAAAGCGAATATTGTGCCAATTTTTAAAAAGGGTAAACAGGATGACCAGGTAATTACAGACCTGTCAGTCTGACATCAATCCTCAGCAAGATAATGGAGCAGCTGATACGGGACTTGATTAATAAAGAATTAAAGGAGCATAATATAAATTTAAGCCAATAAACACAAGGTTTATGGAAAATAGATCCTGTCAAACTAACTTGAAATCTTTTCTTTGATCAAGTTTGATTTATAAAGTCAATAGTTGATGTAATACCTTACAGAAGTTGAAGTATGTTTCACTTGGTACTGCATAGTATTTTTATTAAAAACTACAAGAATATAAAATTAACATGGAATACTTTAAATGGATTAAAAGTTGGCTAACTGATAGGTCTCAAATGTCATTGTAAATGGGGAATTGTTGAGTGGGTGTGTTTCCAGTGGGGTCTTGTATTGGTCAGTTCGTGCTATGCTATTTCACATTTTTGTTAATGACTCGGAAGAAAACAAAATCATCACTGATAAAGTTTACAGATGAAACAAAGATTGGGAGTGATAAATAATGAAGAGGATAGGTCATTGCGATATAGTCCTATCCAGGACCACTTGGTAAACTAGGGGCAAGCAAACAATATGCATTTTAATATTGCTAAATGTAAAATGTTTACATCTAGGAACAAAGAATGCAGGTCATATTTACATGATGGGAGACTCTGAAAAAGATTTATGAATTGTGATGGATAATCAGTTGAACATGAAGCTCCCGCCATGTGATCCTGGGATGCATAAACAAGGGAATGTTGAGTAGGATTAGAAAGATTATTTTACCTCTTTATTTGGCACTGGCACGGACACTGCTGGACTACAGTGTCCAGTTTGGATAGACACAATTCAAGAAGTATAATCATAAATTGAACAGGGTTCAAGAGAAGAGCCACTAGAATGATTAGATAAAAACATGTCTTATAGCGATAAATAGATAGAGCTCCTTGAACCTATCTTAACAAAGAGATGTTTAAGGCGTGACTTGATTACAGTCTATAAGTACCTACATGGGGAATAAATATTTAATACTGGGCTCCTCAATCTAGTAGAGGAAGGTCTAATAAAATCCAATGGCTAGAAGCGGAAGCTAAACAAATTGAGAGTGGAAATAAGGTGCACATTTTTCATGTTGAGAGTAATTAACCCTTGGAACAATTTAACAAGAGTCATGGTGGATTCTCCATCACTGACAAATTTTAAATCAAGATTGGATGTTTGTCTAAAAGCTCTGCTCTAGGAATTATTTTGGGGAAGCTCTATGGCTTGTGTTAACAGGAGGTCAGACTACATGATCACAATGGTCCCTTCTATCTCTGGAATTTATGAATAATCATCACTGATAATGTCCCATTGAGAAAATGTTCTGGGAATTTAGAGTGTGTAAAACTCTTCGAAACTCTAGCAATCCATCAAAATCTGTTTTGAAATACAACAAGGCTTAGTCACACCAAAAACACTGCAAAGCAAGGAAATCTCCCAGCAGTGAACTCATGCATGTGGCAACAATGGAGCAGCTAACAGAAAATTCTTTATTATAAGTAATTAAGAAACACCACAGTAAAGAATGACATTAACCTGCAGAGGTCATTAGTGTGGCAGGCTATGCCTGTACAGTACTCTTATGTTAAAATGAATACAGCTTGTAAAACACATTATATTATGAGTCAGAGGCTCCTTATTCAAGCATAACCATAGGGTAAATTATTATTATAAAAGACAAAGGACAGAAGCCATTAAAAAAAGTCAGTTCTGTGTGAAAGCAAATGCATTAGTTCTAGAAACAAACAACATTAGGAGATGCAGCAAATTTAATTCTTGAAACCAGGATATTTTATGGACAGCTTTTGTTTGACTCATCAGAAAATACAGTGAGGTACTTTTATAGCAAAATCAGTTTCCCCCCCCCATAAAGTAAATTTGCAGGATCTGAAACAACCTGGGACTTTTATTCTTTCCTGTAGTGTTTCACTGTATCCAAGTTCATTAAAATAAGCAATTTGCAAAGTAATATCAATGCCAGGCAAATCAATCATATAGCAGATATACCCCAATTTTCCAACATATTCTATCCTTAAGTACAGGAGACGCACACAGACCATTTTTAATGTCTATGGAACATACTGCTTAAAGGTATTTCTACACTAGCAACTGTACATGTATGCATGCTCATGGCTGTGTCATAATCCCCTATTGTCCACATCTAAACTGCAGAAGCACATGCCTGAAGGTGAGCAGAGGGCCAGTAAGATAGCATGCTGTGGGGTGTTGGTAAGTACATGCCTCAGGCTCTGGCACAACCCCATACTCATGTTAGTTTGCAGTGCAGATGGAGGCAAAAGAGCTCCAACCCTCTAGTTTCAGTAGTCCTCACCTCCCACCCCCACCATCCTACAATGCACTCAACTTTTTTCTTCCTGACACTTACCCAAACTATAGAAGTCCCTGCGACGTTGCACTACATATGCTTTTATAAAAATATGCTTATGAATGTGAATATAATGTAACTGAAATATGCTTTATGCAAAAGGTCTCTTGTAAGGTATCATTACGAAGCTTATAGTCTACTGAGTGTGTTCATCCTCTTTGTATGCATGTATCATTCTTGTATCTGAAGATAGAAATATGAAGTATAACTCTGAGGTCCTATGGTAACTATGCAAAGTGGGGGCCATTAATTCTAAGTGGGGGCTTAGAATCTTGATGGTTCCCATTGACTAGGAAAATTGGTTGTAAATGGTTTATTTACCTGCAAGCCTTCCTGTGTACATGTGGGCCAGTCAGTGGGTAATGAAGAATGAGGTCTCACAGGGACATGTGACCATGTTACCTGATAATGAAATCCATCTTAAATCTGGTACTTTTCCATTTAGAAGGAGGGGTGGGGATGCAGAGAGACAAAAGATCCCTGCCTTGTGCAAAAGCCATAAAGGGGGCGTGGAGCAGGACAAAGGGGCTGCCAGTCATGAGAAAACCCCTAATTACCACCTGAGATGGCTGCTGGAACTAACAAGGACTGTATCAGGAGAAAGGATTGGGCCCATACTAAAAAGCAGTCTAGTCTGTGAAAGAAGTTTATTGGAACATCTCTGAGGGTGAGACATTACCTGTAATCAGTTTCTTAATGTATTAGGCTTAGACTTGCATGTTTTGTTTTATTTTGCTTGGTGACTTATTTTGTTCTGTCTTTTATTACTTGAAACCACTTAAATCCTACTTTTTATACTTAATAAAATCACTTTTTATTTATTAATGAACCCAGAATAAGTGATTAATACCAGGGGAGCAAACAGCTGTGCATCTCTCTCTATCAGTGTTCTAAAGAGCAGACAATTTATGAGTTTACCCTGTGTAAGCGTTACACACAAGAAAATGGACTTATTTGGGGTTTGGATCTTCTTGGGAGCTGGGTGTCTGGGGTCAGGTAACCTGCAGAGCTGTTTTCACTTAAAGCCTGCAGCTTTGGGAGCGTGGCCCAGACCCTGGGTCTGTGTTGCAACAGGCTAGTGTGTCTGGCTCAACAAGGCAGGGTTCTGGAAGTCCCAAGCTGGCAGGGAAAACAGGCTCCAAGGTAATTTCAGCACATCGGCTGACATCCCAAGGGGGTCCCTGTGACCAAACCCATCACAGTTCCTGTCACACTGTTTTCACTGAGTAGCAGTGAACTGCACAAACCACATCAGAATAGCTTTCCACTGTACTGTCTTGATTAATACAGGTGAACATGGATCCTGCTTGGAGAGCAACTTCCTGGCCTGCCTATCATTCTGGGGTGCTGATCAATGGGTGGTTGGAGTGCACCATCCTCCATGACTATGTCTAGAGTGACAAGAACATACACCTGTACCAGGAAATTTCACTGAGGCTGGAGCAGGCAAGCGTTGAGCAGACTCTGGTCCAGTGCCAGGAACACATAAAGCACCTAAGGTTCCAGGAAGGCAAAAGACCTGAACAATCACTCCAGGAGGACTCATCATAGACACCCTTTCTACAGCAAGCTGGAACAGATGCTCTCACGGGCTCCCAGTACAGAGCCTGAAGTAGCTCACAACCACCACCCTCAACCCTGCCATCTGGTTGTCTGACAGGATGCTGATGAGGGTGAAGCAGCAGCAAGGACCATGGGTGATGCCCCGACTTGGAGCATGAGATTTTGCACCTATACCCAAAATGAACCCAAGGAGGACCCCGAGCCTCAGCAGGAACAAGAGCCCGAGGCTGGTAAATTACAATGGATCTCCACCCTTTCTCCAATATCCTCTCATTACAGATTTTAAGCCCAGGCCCTGCTCTGCTCCAGCCTGAAATGGCCCCAAAGCTAGACACAGATATTAAATAAATAAATAAATAAATAAAATCAATGATTTTATTGAGTTCTAATTAACTATTCTGATGACCCTGGCTGAAGCTATGTCTTAAAAACAGATGGTCAATAAGCAATCATTGTGCCTGTGTGTCTGTGCATTTCTTGGCCAGCAGTCAGGCAGCACGGGCCCAGCACCACACAGTCTCAGGGAAGACAGGTAGGGAGTTTAGAAAAAAGTCCTGGCTGGGAATGGGACAGTTGTAGAAAACTTGTAGTTTGTCTAAAGTCACTAAGAGCTGTCTTTTGTCCCTTGGAAGATTACACAGTTTCAGTGCTTCTCTCCCTCCCCCCACCCCGCCCTCCATACCCTTACAACTGGGAGCTACACAGAACAGGGATGTGGGTAGGTCTCGGAAGGGAACACTTTAGTTGTTTGGGGAAAAGTTAGTCACAGCAGTCCTTTGTTCCCCCTCCCCCCCCGATCCATCACCGTCCCTGGTGTCTGGACTCTCCCGCATTGAGCCATGCTGCACAAGCCAAGGGAAACGAGGGTGGGAGAAGGGTCTGGTCTGGAGTCTGGATAAACAACTAACTGTGCTTTATGGCTCTTCTGGAACACTAATCCCAGTACTAAAACTGGTCAAGTTTCCAATTAGATACAGTATTCCTCACTTCCTTTCAAACTGTCCCATGGTGTTGCTGTAGTTCATAATACACTGGAGTTTTCAACCTTTCCAATTTGCAATTCAGTCATAGCTTGTGATTGAATCCCTACAGGAAGAGGGCTTCCAAAACAAGGAAAGAATTTGTTCTACTCTGACCTGTAGATAAAAAAACCACACTGGCTAAGTGCAGGAGGAGATCTATACATTTGATATTCACAGTCTAAGCTTGTAGCAGGAAAAACTAATCAGATATTCACCAACTTAAAAAAAATGATTAAATTGAGTACAGACGAAAATAAGTAAAAAAGGCAGCAGGGTTTTGTAACTTCTAATTTCCCTGCTCACTGAAGCTTCCTGTTTTAAAGCAATTACATGCAGGCATCAAAAAGCAGATGAAATTGGTAGTGGGGGATGTGTGCGTGATTAATTTGAGAAGAGAGGCATTTCCCAATTCATTTAAAGGCTGATGTCTGGAGTGGGGAGGGATAAATCCTTCAGAGAGCATTTTTTGGGGAAAAAGGGCAAGTGCAAGGCTGACAACCTGTGAGGAAGGGAGCGCTATCTAGTGGTAAGGACAAGAAACAGAATTAAGAACTAACGAGTTCTAGTGCTGATTTTGCCAATGATTCGCAGTGAACTTGGGCAAGTCACTTTCTCTGTATGTCTTGATTTATCCTTCTGTGATATCTGTATAATACCTGTCTACCTCAGTAGGGTATTCATGTTTCTAAAAGACTTTGAGATCATTCGATGAAAGCTGCTACTGCATATTACAGGCAGGGCAAACAACACTACCTGGTAAGATTGCCCAACACTTCCTATTATGAGACCCTGCTTTCAGTTGCTTATAACATTGGCAAACTTTAACCATTTGAGTTGACATTTTCCATGCTAGTTGTCTGCCTCGGGGTGATTTTTGGTGGAAAATGTCAGCCTAAATGCTTCAACAGTTTCTGAGAGTGAGGCTAAGGAAAATATGCATTGGTTTATCCAGGTTAAAAAAAAATGCTAGCAACCTTTTCTTTGAAAAAAGTTTCCCCACTGTGCTTCGGAGTAGGGGGAACTTAAAATGTAGCAGAGGGGTGGCCTTTGCATCAGGGAAGCGCCTTTTTATGTCCCTGTGAAAGTGTGCTCAAATGTAGCCAATTTACGAGCCTTGGGGAAAAGAGGAAATTGCGGTTTGCACATACACAGTAGAAACTTCTCAGCTTTTAGCAGCTAAAAATCTCCAAAGATCCTCCATCCTCTCTAAGCGTCTAGCAGGGCTTAATTTGTGCCAGGGCTGAGCCCCAGCACCTCTAGGCTTGTCAATTCACAGCGCCGGTACCTCTGGGCTTCCCGCATCAGTTATGAAAGTAAAAAATTGCTTGAGCCCCGACACCTCTTTCATTATAAATTAAGCACCGGTTCCTAGTACTTACTAGGCTGTGCATGCACCATTCCCACAGATCAATTGAGAATGCTCCATTCCTTCATAGCTTCTGCGTGACCAGACTGTGCATGCACCATCCCAAAAGTATGACTAAGCATGCTCCAACCCAGGGCTATGGAGGAAAAGCCAGTCTTTCCCTCTGATGGCTGCTTCAGGACATGCTCCGGAACTAAGAGCAGGGAGTCTGTCTCTCCTGTGCTCTCAGTGACTCCCCTGCTGGTTCCCAGGCAGCACAGAGGAAATAGATGCTTGATTCAAGTGCAGCGGCGGCAAAAGTCTGATTGGCACAAGGAGCCAGGGAGTGAGAATGACTGGCTGGACCAGGAGACTGGTACTGAGAACCAGAGGGACAGAGGAAATGGGAAGAGGGACAGATTTGAAGAGGAGCTGAGGTGTGGTGTACAGGGGAGTGGGACTGGCTGAGCAAAGAGAGAGAGACAAGGAATTAGCGGGGAAGCAGAGGTCAGAGATGGGATGAGGAACTTGAAAAAGGAGATTGGGGCAACTGGAGGCCAGGGTGGATGAGAGAGGCAGAACAGATAAGCAGATGGAAGATGTGGAACTAGGACTGGCTGGGCAAGCAGACTAGGGATAATCTGTGGGAGGGAGGGGAAACCTGAGAATGACTGGGAGTCAGGGGAAAGACTGGGCATGGAAAAGGGAGTCTGAAAAGATGACACTAGGACTTGCTGGGCAAGGAGATGAGGACAGGGATGAGATGCCTGAGGCATGGAGGTTGGGACTGGATAGGTGAGAAGAATGTGATTGGAATAAGGAGCCAGGAGTGGGGAAGAGGCAGGACTGGGACAGGGCCAGTTTGGAAAGGTTGTGGCAGAAGGGGTCACGCTTGGAGGGAACAGGCAGAAGAGTCTTGTGCCTATTACAGAACACGCCTCTCCGGAGCCTGAAATGGAACCCAAGTTTCCCAAGCCCTCACCAGTTCTCTGCTGTCAGAAAATACCTGTGAAACCCACTAGGAAAGTGTCCCGTTCAGCTTCAGGTGCTGGTCCTCAGAGCTTTCTGCACAAATATTAACAAATCTTATTCATAATCTGTCCCGGTTACTTTTAGTAGACCCATTTGTGTTAAGTCAACCTTTTACTACCTGTATATTTATTAAATGTGAAGTTTCAAAAATGGTAACCACTCAGTATAAAATCTACTGGATTATCAGATAAGGCGATTTGTGATTTTTTTCTTCCATTAAAAGGATTCCCCATACGTTATAACACTAATGTTGGAGATCTAGCTCAACTACCACACACCTGGCTGCTAGTAATGATTGGATAAATTCTTGACTTAAAGCTAAATATCCGAATGATACCACCTTTAGCAGCATCTATGATATCCAGGGGAGAAAGAAACGGACAAGGACAGACCAAAGTATAGACATTTAAGTACACTAACTGCTTCCAGAGGGAAGAACCACATCAATTTATTTAACAAAATAATAACACCTAACTCTCATAGATAATGCTTTAGACATACAAGAATGCTAAAAAGGCTACCGGTTTATATGCTCTAGGTACACCTGACATGACTCAATACTAAAAGTAGCAGTACAACTCAAGATAAGCTTCACCACTGAGCCACCCAACTGAAAAAGTCAATTCCCTCTTCCTCTTGAACAATTCTCCAGTCTGACAGTTCCCCTCTCCCCACTTTCGAATGCCCCAGGAAAAAAGATGAACTTATCTACACTTCTCTGATAATAGAATACTGTGGGGACAAGGGAAGGGAAAAGAAGATGCCCCACAAGCAAACTATTTCAAAGTGATATAGGGTGAAATCCTGGCCCCAAATCTCCCATTGAATTCAACAGGGCCAAGATTTCATCTTTAGTGTTGATGTTGGCTTAACCCTGGAAACTGAAATCTTCTCTTTACCCATGAGCAGGTATAGCAGGGACAGTGTCAGCTTCCCCTCATACTGCCCAGCTGTGCACCTTAACACTGACCCACAGGGTAGGGATGAAAAGGGAGTTCAGACTCTATGGCCCATTGAGTCTTTGGCATCCTTTGTGAGAAGGCTAACAAGGAGGCCGGTTAATGCCAGTTTAAGGTGGATACTTGTCCGTTAAGAACTGAGACTCCTACCATCTTGCTTGACACTGGATGTTAAATGATAACTTTTGGTCATCACTGCCTTTGGATGGTTTTGAAGTCCTGACACATAGATGACATTAGTGGAGCCCATCATCAATCCACTGACCCCTTTAGTCTCCTAAAGTAAGTAACTTAAAGGGGACACTGTAGAAAGTTGTTAGATGTGAGAGGACTGTCCTTCTGTTCCTCACAGTCCTGCCTCATTAAGCTTATGACCAGATGGATCATCTCACATGAATGTTATATATTCCTGACACAATTGTACCTTTGGCTAGAGACTCTTAGGATAATTAATCCCTTAAAATAGTAATCACTCATCCAATTCACTTTGAATACAGGTAGCAATCGTATAATTGAAATAATCTTATAAAATCAGCCAACAATCACCTTGCACCGAGTTTTTGGATTTTTCCATCTTTTTCTCCAGTGAAAAGGATGAAAATTGTATTATTCAGGTCAGTTCATTAAAAAAAAAAGTTCTTAAAAATCATTTCTCCCTTTAGTATAATTTTACTCCACCAAAGAGGTAAGTTAAAACTGGTCACTGTGATCTGTGTGGGGTTGTGTCATTTAAAATAGACCATCTGCAATACTATGCTATGCTTTTCTACTGTGTTTCTTATTAGATGCAACAAAGATGTAGAAACTTTTTACAATCTCAGTCAATGTTTAGGTTTGGGGCTTATATCCTGTAGGCTCTCCCTCATGCAGAACTCAGCAAGGATCACATGATTGTACTCAACTGGTTCAAATGCTGGATAAGAATTTGTTTTTTTCCTAGTTCCAAAAAGTCGAGTTTAGTCTCTTTGTGATCTCAATCCACTAGCATGAATGACACATGATAAATTCAAGGATGATCAGAAAGAGCTCCAATTATTCTCAATCAGCTAAACATTTATTGCTTCTTTTTCAGATGGAAAATTAGGTTTAGTCAAGCTATTACTGAAGGGGACAAAAACAGCTACATTCAAGGGCCCTCTGCTGAGAAAAGTCAGAATATAATTGCTTCTTGTAAATAATGGCAACTATAGTTAGGATTCAGAAAATTAGATACCCATAGAGAAACGCCCTTAGAGATCCTATGTGATCCGTGCAAACAGCTAGTATGGAGGCATATACTTCAGAATGCTAAGGGGATGGACTTCACAATCTCTTACGCTGTTCCTATTTAGATAATGCATCATAAATGCTACTATGCTTTTGGCGTACCGATCCATTCTTTGAATATGCATAATGCAATTTACAGAGCAGAAAGGCTTCTATAAATGGTGCAGGTCTCAGAAACTGAACTCACAGGGGAAAAAAGCTAGTGTATACAGTCAGAGGTTGCTGGGATTTTATCAGCAAAAAAGAAACTCCTGTGCAGTAGCCCTACACAGTTTTATGACTCTTCATGGCAAACAAAAACAAAACAGCCATTTGACGAAATGTTAGAAAATCTGTTAACTACAATAATATTGATTTGCAAGCACCATACACATAGTTTCATGCTTAGCTCCGAAAACACCTTATAAAAAGGTGTTAAGTATCATTGTCAAAAAGAAAAGGAGTACTTGTGGCACCTTAGAGACTAACAAATTTATTAGAGCATAAGCTTTCGTGAGCTACAGCTCACTTCATCGGATGCATTTGGTGGAAAATACAGTGGGGAGATTTATATACACACACACAGAGAACATGAAACAATGGGTTTATCATACACACTGTAAGGAGAGTGATCACTTAAGATAAGCCATCACCAACAGCAGGGGGGGGAAGGAGGAAAACCTTTCATGGTGACAAGCAGGTAGGCTAATTCCAGCAGTTAACAAGAATATCAGAGGAACAGTGGGGGGTGGGGTGGGAGGGAGAAATACCATGGGGAAATAGTTTTACTTTGTGTAATGACTCATCCATTCCCAGTCTCTATTCAAGCCTAAGTTAATTGTATCCAGTTTGCAAATTAATTCCAATTCAGCAGTCTCTCGTTGGAGTCTGTTTTTGAAGCTTTTTTGTTGAAGTATAGCCACTCTTAGGTCTGTGATCGAGTGACCAGAGAGATTGAAGTGTTCTCCAACTGGTTTTTGAATGTTATAATTCTTGACGTCTGATTTGTGTCCATTCATTCTTTTACGTAGAGACTGTCCAGTTTGGCCAATGTACATGGCAGAGGGGCATTGCTGGCACATGATGGCATATATCACATTGGTAGATGCGCAGGTGAAGGAGCCTCTGATAGTGTGGCTGATGTGATTAGGCCCTATGATGGTATCCCCTGAATAGATATGTGGACAGAGTTGGCAACGGGCTTTGTTGCAAGGATAGGTTCCTGGGTTAGTGGTTCTGTTGTGTGGTGTGTGGTTGCTGGTGTTGCACAGTGCCATCCACAGCCTCAGAAACAACTCTGACATCATAATCAAAAAGGCTGACAAAGGAGGTGCTGTCGTCATCATGAATAGGTCAGAGTATGAACAAGAGGCTACTAGGCAGCTCTCCAACACCACTTTCTACAAGCCATTACCCTCTGATCCCAGTGAGAGTTACCAAAAGAAACTACAGCATTTGCTCAAAAAACTCCCTGAAAAAGCACAAGAACAAATCCGCACAGACACACCCCTGGAGCCAGGACCTGGGGTATTCTATCTGCTACCCAAGATCCATAAACCTGGAAATCCTGGACGCCCCATCATCTCAGGCATTGGCACCCTGACAGCAGGATTGTCTGGCTATGTAGACTCCCTCCTCAGGCCCTTCGTTACCAGCACTCCCAGCTATCTTCGAGACACCACCGATTTCCTGAGGAAACTACAGTCCATTGGTGATCTTCCTAAAAACACCATCCTAGCCACTATGGATGTAGAAGCCCTCTACACCAATATTCCACACAAAGATGGACTACAAGCCGTCAGGAACAGTATCCCCGATACTGTCACGGCTAACCTGGTGGCAGAACTTTGTGACTTTGTCCTGACCCATAACTATTTCACATTTGGTGACAATGTATACCTTCAAATCAGCGGCACTGCGATGGGTACCCGCATGGCCCCAAAGTATGCCAACATTTTTATGGCTGACTTAGAACAACGCTTCCTCAGCTCTCGTTCCCTAATGCCCCTACTCTACTTGCGCTACATTGATGACATCTTCATCATCTGGACCCATGGAAAAGAAGCTCTTGAGGAATTCCACCATGATTTCAACAATTTCCATCCCACCATCAACCTCAGCCTGGACCAGTCCACACAAGAGATCCACTTCCTGGACACTACGGTGCTAATAAGCGATGGTCACATAAACACCACCCTATATCGGAAACCTACTGACCGCTATTCCTACCTACATGCCTCTAGCTTTCATCCAGATCATACCACTCGATCCATTGTCTACAGCCAAGCGCTACGATATAACCGCATTTGCTCCAACCCCTCAGACAGAGACAAACACCTACAAGATCTCTATCATGCATTCCTACAACTACAGTACCCACCTGCTGAAGTGAAGAAACAGATTGACAGAGCCAGAAGAGTACCCAGAAGTCACCTACTACAGGACAGGCCCAACAAAGAAAACAACAGAACGCCACTAGCCATCACCTTCAGCCCCCAACTAAAACCCCTCCAACGCATCATCAAGGATCTACAACCTATCCTGAAGGACGAGCCATCGCTCTCTCAGATCTTGGGAGATAGACCAGTCCTTGCTTACAGACAGCCCCCCAATCTGAAGCAAATACTCACCAGCAACCACACACCACACAACAGAACCACTAACCCAGGAACCTATCCTTGCAACAAAGCCCGTTGCCAACTCTGTCCACATATCTATTCAGGGGATACCATCATAGGGCCTAATCACATCAGCCACACTATCAGAGGCTCCTTCACCTGCGCATCTACCAATGTGATATATGCCATCATGTGCCAGCAATGCCCCTCTGCCATGTACATTGGCCAAACTGGACAGTCTCTACGTAAAAGAATGAATGGACACAAATCAGACGTCAAGAATTATAACATTCAAAAACCAGTTGGAGAACACTTCAATCTCTCTGGTCACTCGATCACAGACCTAAGAGTGGCTATACTTCAACAAAAAAGCTTCAAAAACAGACTCCAACGAGAGACTGCTGAATTGGAATTAATTTGCAAACTGGATACAATTAACTTAGGCTTGAATAGAGACTGGGAATGGATGAGTCATTACACAAAGTAAAACTATTTCCCCATGGTATTTCTCCCTCCCACCCCACCCCCCACTGTTCCTCTGATATTCTTGTTAACTGCTGGAATTAGCCTACCTGCTTGTCACCATGAAAGGTTTTCCTCCTTCCCCCCCCTGCTGTTGGTGATGGCTTATCTTAAGTGATCACTCTCCTTACAGTGTGTATGATAAACCCATTGTTTCATGTTCTCTGTGTGTGTGTATATAAATCTCTACTCTGTTTTTTCCACCAAATGCATCCGATGAAGTGAGCTGTAGCTCACGAAAGCTTATGCTCTAATAAATTTGTTAGTCTCTAAGGTGCCACAAGTACTCCTTTTCTTTTTGAGAATACAGACTAACACGGCTGCTACTCTGAAACCTATCATTGTCTGCACTCATAGATGGTGAAACAGAGGTTAATAACTTGCCCAATGTCATAAAACAAACCAATAGCAGAGTCTGGAATGGAGCCCCAGGTCTCCTTCATAATAGGCTGAATCAAATCCCTGGATCCAAACATTCCTGAAATTTGGGCTGTTCCACTTCCAGGTCAGAACTTTGAAACTTTTGCAAGTCTCTGTTGCAAACCCCCTGCTTCATTTTTTATTCTTTTACGGATTGAAATTGAATTCTGACCTCTTAAATATATTTAGTGCTTTCATCCCAGAAGATCTCAAAGCCCCTTTCTGAGTCATGTCAGGAGCACCTAGAGCATAAAGTAAAGTATAAAACAAAAACACTGAATTAACAGCACACTAATTCTTTCAGAGCCACTGCAAGGGGTGCAGGACTGCATGTTTGTATATTGTCCAGCAGGCAGCATTAACCGGATTATAGTTTCTTGGCTGATTCACAGGGAAGAGTGATACTTTGTAAATCATCTACTGTACTCCTTGCAGCATTCCTGGTTTACCTAGGATATGTAGGAGATTTCTATGCATTCAGCAGTATTGGCCCTGCTAAGATTGAGAGAACTGTCAAAACCAGAACCCAGGGTTGCACAGCTGCAGAGTTGATTCCAGAGAACCCAGGAGCATATTCTTAAAGAAAAGCTTAGCTAGGAGATATAGAGAGCAATTATACTACAGCTGATTATAAAACTTTGCTAATGGTAGAATGAGAAAGAGCTTACTTAAAAGGACAGGAAAAATAATGTGGGAAAAGATTGGCAGTATTAATGAGGAATGTTGCCTAATCTGCAGAATGAAGTGCTGGAAGTATTTTGGCTGTAGGAAACCAGACTGAGTGTCCTAGAGTTACTGACTAGAATTTTATATGGCAAAGGAACATTTAATACAGGAACCATTAAAGAAAATGCAACTGAAAATAATCCTAGCTTGTCTAAACAGATATAAGCACAAAAGGGGCCAGTGCAGGGTTTTTTGGTGGTTTTTTTTAACCAAAATATAACCCTCAGGTAGAAAGAGAGCTCTATAGAACAGGAAGAATTGAGTTTAAAAAATAATCATAGAAGAAAAAAAAAGACTTTGGAAAGTCAGAAATATTGCAGCCAAACAACTCTGCAAATAATTTTGCTGGACACAAACATTTTTAAAATGTTAATGAGGGGAACATTTTCATGCACAGTATTTGAAAGTGGGAAAGAAATTGTTTAGAGTGATCTAAGGAGGTAACAGGATAAAATTAAGCAAAGAAATTTTGGGGCTGAACAGAAAGGACAATTTCCTAGTAGTCAGATCCATTAGAGTATACTATAGCACAGTGGCTCTCAACCTTTCCAGACTAGACAAATAGATCAATCATGTTTGGTTTGACTGGACAAATAGATCACATGCTATAGTTTGTTGCCTCGTTGGATGGGATACCATAGTGATGAATGCCATACCTATGCAGACAGATTCTCAGAATCATGTTTCAAGAGAAAATACTCAAATTAATGAGTTCAAAAACTTATTTTCCACTAATAATATTCATTTAAAATTTGCTGTTTCCACAAGCATTCCTGCCAGCAGACTCATTAGCTAAAAAATCCACAGAAAACTAAAACAAACAGGGTGCAAATACAACCAGTGCAAATTCTTTTTTATGCAAGCAAATCATTATGGAACACTGAGGTATATGCCGAGTTCTAATTAAGGTTAACTGACTGGGTAGGAAGTGGGGACCTTCATGAGCAGTCCCATGCTGTACCAGTTCAGGGAATAAACTGGGATTCTGCCTGTAGGAATGGCAATCCAGCATTTTACTTCACCAGCAGTAAAAGAAACAACATGTTTAAAGACATAGTTCCAATACTGAAGTGACAACTTAATCTACATAATCTAGTGCTTGAGTCTCATTGGAATTTAATTCTTTCATGGCTTGAGGCATTTGCACATGAGGTTTATGGTTTCACACAAGGTTTTGAAGGACTGCATTTCAACCTAGTAGCCCTCAAAGGACTATGAATTCAATCACTTTAGCCACTGAAAATAAGCAAGCAGGTAATACTTCCAGGTGCCTCATTAGACATAGTTGTGTCTTTTCCTTTACTATGGCTGGGATTTTGATAAAAAAAAGTTAGATGGAGATGAACAGAGTTTCCAAATCTAAGAATAGATTATAAAGAGGGTGGATTCCCCGACAATGCCAAGGATTGTTTCTCCTGGAAGGAGAACAGTCTCATGATTTTCCTTGTCACTTCATTTCTGAGAGATTGGCTGAGTCTCTGCATCACTAGTTGGAGAAGACTAGAACTGGAAAAGTTACAGGACTTCCAGTTTTCTGTCTGCAATTGATTGGAATTCACCCATCCCTTTTTAAATCACAAATTAGTAGTGGGTAAACAGGTTAAATTCAACAAACACCCAAATATCTGGATTCTCATCTGAACCTCTTGGTTTGGTAAAATTGAGCTGAGCTTTAAAATCCCAGACTTTAAAACAGATTCGATTGGAGGCTCTGAAAATCACGTCACTTATTTTGGGGTCAAAATACAGATTTGGGTGCTAAAATGGGCACTTAAGTGTGAAAAATTTGAACTTAACCTCTCTGTGGCTCAGTTTAATCATCTGCAAAATAGAGAAAATGCTACCTTCCTTTTTCACGGACTGCTGTAAGGCTCAGTGCTTGTATACAAAGTGCAGCAATGAGCACTATGGGGATATGATTTCTAAAGCACAGTCTCCATGGGCCAATAAATGCGCAACACATTAGTGTAGACAAGCCCTTAGTGTGTGGCTGTAAAGTGGTTTGAGATATTTGTGGGAGGAGAGAGGATGAGACACCAAATAGGTTCATATTACCACCAATAACAAAAGGAATTAGCAAGGGGACGTTTCTTTTAAGCTGAAGGGCTTCAAGAATTTCTTTCTTCTCAGCTTGTGGAGCTATCAAAGAGACCAGTACAGCTTTTTTTTTTTTTTTTTTTTTAAAAAAAGCAAAAAGAAACTATTACAAGAAATAACCTTCAGACTTCAAGTCTCTAAGGTCAAATCTGGCAGATGCTGGCGATTCCTTCATTTATTGCTCTTGACATCAGTGAAATCCATTTCAAGTGAAGTTATATGCGCCAGAAAGGGAACAGGGGTCAGCAACCTTTCAGAAATGGTGTGCCAAGTTTTCATTTATTCACTCTAATTTAAGGTTTAAGGTGCGAGATGCCCTTTCTGGGGGTGCGAGACATGCAAGATTTTTTTTTTTAGAAGGTAAATCATCGAAAACACAAATTAAGCACAGGCACATAAGTACAATTATTTTGTTTCATCAAACCTATGTATTTATTAACATTATACTTTTTTAATGATTACTGTAATATACAAACAATGTTTTTAAGTTAAGTTAAGCTAATTGTAGTGCAATTTTTGATAAGGGGTGAGAGAACATATTTTGAGAAATCCAGACCATCAGCAGGCTGAGCGGGCCCAGGTGTAGTGTATTAAATTGCTCCCCAGAGGAATGTGTTACTTATGGTGTACTACTTGCAGCTGCCAGTTGTGATGCTCTGAGCGACATGGTAAGGGGACGGGAAACAGGGGTGGTTGGATAGGCATGGGAGTCCCAGGGGGCCTGTCAGGGGTCAGGGGTGTGGATGGGGGGTGGGGTCCCAGGAGGAGACAGTCAGGAGACAAGGAGCGGGGGGGGGGGGGGGTTGGATGGATGGATGGTTCTGAGGCAGGCAGTCAGGCGGCAGGGGGTCTTGGGAGGGGGTGGTCAGTGGACAAGGAGTGGGGGGGAGGGGGTTGGATGGGTCAGGGGTTATGAGGGGGGCAGTCAGGGGACAGGAAGTGGGCTGGCTGTTTGGGGAGGCACAGCCTTCCCTACCCCGGTGTGGTGTATTACATTTCTCCCCGTAGGAATGTGCTACTTATGGTGTACTATTTACAGCTGCCAGTCCTGGTGCTCTGCAAGTAGCACATTCCTACAGGGAGAAATTTAATACGCTACACTGGCAGACAGAACCCCCAGACCAGCGGAAGGCTGAGTGGCTCAGCCCGCTGCCGGTCTGGGGTTCCGTCTGCCAGCCTCCACCAGCCGGGGTCTGGTCTGCCGGCCTGCCCAGCCCACTGCCGGCTTGGGGTTCCGTTCACCCAAGCCAGCAGTGGGCTGAGCGGGGGCGCGGTGGCAACGGCCGGGACCCTGGCTGGCAGCAGCATGCCAGTAAAAATCGGCTTGCGTGCCACCTTTGGCATGCGTGCCGCAGGTTGCCGACCTCTGTCCTAGGCTTTTTCAGGCAAGATGAGAAGAGGGGGGAGGAAAGGACGGTTAAATGAAGTTAAGTGAGAGATGGGAGGTGGCTGTGGGGGAGATTATGCGGCAGTTTTCTGTGTGTTTGTGCAAGTCTGTTTAATGTATTTTATTAAATTCTGTACTTTTTATCATGGGTACACAGATAGAGAGGTGAAATGACTTGTCTAAATCCACAGAGTGAATCAGCAGACAAAGCTAGAATTAGAACCCAGAAGTTCTTCACTTGCAGTAGATTCTCGGATTGCTAGAATATACTGCTTCGCTAAATATGCTAATATGCTTTGAAAACATAAATGCTATCTTCTCACCTGCAATATTTAAAAGAAATCCCTCTTTGAAAAAGTTAATGAGAAAGGATTCCTATAGCATTACGCAAGCAGAAAAAAAAATACAGTACCTATGGCTAGTGGCATTTGATACAATCAGAAGCTGCTAGGTACCCTGGGGAGGAATTGCATCAGCAAGATGGAATAATGGATTTCGTTATTATGAAGGATCAATAAGTACTGCACAGATTCTCCTTCCCTTACCTTTTGAAGCTGCTTCTTTACCAGTTGAGAGACAAAACAGTATAATAGAAGACAGAATAGACTGAAATCAAAAAATGAACCCATAAAGTCAAATCAACTAGCTCTCTTACTGCCCAACGAATCCAATACCAACAGTGTACAGTACTCGCAAAAAGAAAAGGAGTACTTGTGGCACCTTAGAGACTAACAAATTTATTAGAGCATAAGCTTTCGTGAGCTACAGCTCACTTCATCGGATGCATTTGGTGGAAAAAACAGAGGAGAGATTTATATACACACACACAGAGAGAACATGAAACAATGGGTTTATCATACACACTGTAAGGAGAGTGATCACTTAAGATAAGCCATCACCAACAGCAGGGGGGGGAAAGAAGGAAAACCTTTCATGGTGACAAGCAGGTAGGCTAATTCCAGCAGTTAACAAGAATATCAGAGGAACAGTGGGGGGTGGGGTGGGAGGGAGAAATACCATGGGGAAATAGTTTTACTTTGTGTAATGACTCATCCATTCCCAGTCTCTATTCAAGCCTAAGTTAATTGTATCCAGTTTGCAAATTAATTCCAATTCAGCAGTCTCTCGTTGGAGTCTGTTTTTGAAGCTTTTTGTTGAAGTATAGCCACTCTTAGGTCTGTGATCGAGTGACCAGAGAGATTGAAGTGTTCTCCAACTGGTTTTTGAATGTTATAATTCTTGACGTCTGATTTGTGTCCATTCATTCTTTTACGTAGAGACTGTCCAGTTTGGCCAATGTACATGGCAGAGGGGCATTGCTGGCACATGATGGCATATATCACATTGGTAGATGCGCAGGTGAAGGAGCCTCTGATAGTGTGGCTGATGTGATTAGGCCCTATGATGGTATCCCCTGAATAGATATGTGGACAGAGTTGGCAACGGGCTTTGTTGCAAGGATAGGTTCCTGGGTTAGTGGTTCTCTTGTGTGGTGTGTGGTTGCTGGTGAGTATTTGCTTCAGATTGGGGGGCTGTCTGTAAGCAAGGACTGGTCTGTCTCCCAAGATCTGAGAGAGTGATGGCTCGTCCTTCAGGATAGGTTGTAGATCCTTGATGATGCGTTGGAGAGGTTTTAGTTGGGGGCTGAAGGTGATGGCTAGTGGCGTTCTGTTGTTTTCTTTGTTGGGCCTGTCCTGTAGTAGGTGACAAAGCCCGTTGCCAACTCTGTCCACATATCTATTCAGGGGATACCATCATAGGGCCTAATCACATCAGCCACACTATCAGAGGCTCGTTCACCTGCGCATCTACCAATGTGATATATGCCATCATGTGCCAGCAATGCCCCTCTGCCATGTACATTGGCCAAACTGGACAGTCTCTACGTAAAAGAATGAATGGACACAAATCAGACGTCAAGAATTATAACATTCAAAAACCAGTTGGAGAACACTTCAATCTCTCTGGTCACTCGATCACAGACCTAAGAGTGGCTATACTTCAACAAAAAAGCTTCAAAAACAGACTCCAACGAGAGACTGCTGAATTGGAATTAATTTGCAAACTGGATACAATTAACTTAGGCTTGAATAGAGACTGGGAATGGATGAGTCATTACACAAAGTAAAACTATTTCCCCATGGTATTTCTCCCTCCCACCCCACCCCCCACTGTTCCTCTGATATTCTTGTTAACTGCTGGAATTAGCCTACCTGCTTGTCACCATGAAAGGTTTTCCTTCTTTCCCCCCCCTGCTGTTGGTGATGGCTTATCTTAAGTGATCACTCTCCTTACAGTGTGTATGATAAACCCATTGTTTCATGTTCTCTCTGTGTGTGTGTGTATATAAATCTCTCCTCTGTTTTTTCCACCAAATGCATCCGATGAAGTGAGCTGTAGCTCACGAAAGCTTATGCTCTAATAAATTTATTAGTCTCTAAGGTGCCACAAGTACTCCTTTTCTTTTTGCGAATACAGACTAACACGGCTGCTACTCTGAAACCAGTGTACAGTACTGTATCACTCCCATAGAAGCTTCCTATAGAATTCAGACAATACTGTTCTACTAAAGTTACTTCAAAAAAATCTACAGAATTTAGTGGAGAATGAGAGCCTTTCACTATATGGCATAAACACACACATCCTAGAGTTATGGAACAGGGATGTAATCTCCATTAATTTATAAAGGATGTTACAAACATTCTATAGTGAAGTTATTTACTATTATATTGCATAGGGCTTTTGCATAAAAGATTAAGAGGCTTCCTTATTCTCAGCCTATTCCCAGCCTCAGAATCCAAGTTCCATTATCCATGCACTGTTCAAAGTGTCTATCCTTCTTGACCCATTCTTCCCACAGGGGCTCTTCTACCCTCCTCGTCCCATCAAAATGCATTGCTATACAAATCTGCTTAGTTTTCTTCCTATGAAAAGGATGACAACTTCAGCCAAATAAAACAAATAAGCAAGAAATACAACAGGCAATACGCATGATAATCGGTGTAATGTAGTGACTCTTATTCTGTAATCCAGCAGTTTCTATGACTCTACAGTCCCCGGAAGTACACAGTCCACACTAAAGGCAGTGAAAGGAGGTGAGAAGTGCATCATTTACCCTGTCCAGCAGTCTTTATGCACACAGAAAACCCATCAATTCAATGGGAGCATTGTGCATGAGGACTGCAAGGCTGGGGTCTTGCTTGCAAACTGCATATTGGATGAGTGAAGAGGGCTGTTCCTCCCTTATAGCGTTAAAAAGGTTTCACGGTTTAACATTTCTACTGTTTAATGCCTACTCCACAACCTGCCAACAAGCAGCTTTGGTTGGTTGGCTCGCCACCTAATCAAAGAGTAGTACCTGACAGTACTTTCTTCTCCCTCCTGTCAATGTACATGAACTGTGAAGACCTTATCAGATATTAACGTGTGTAATTCCGGCTACAGGGGAAAAAAAAAGAAACTAGCTGACATTATGAGCTGCTTGAGAGATGAGAAAATCTGACTTGAAATTAATCTATCAGGCTGCCCTTCAAGTGCATTAAAACATGTTTTCTCTACCTACTATGGGGCCCAATTTTCAGATAATTTGGGGGTGCAGACAGGTAGGTAGACACCTAATTATCATCATTTGGTGGTTATCTGTGGGTGAAAAAAACTGGAGGTTGACTACTGGAAGTAAGTGAGCTTTTCCCACTGGTGCTGGGAGGATTCATAGTCAATTACAGCGCTGAGATCCTGGCAGCTCATCTCCTTTCTACCCTTAAGGAAACCAGAGGGGAAATCAGTGCTCACATACAATGGTGATGAGTAAAGATATGATTTGGTCACTGATTCCATGACTTTAACCGACCTCTGTGACCCCGCCTCAGCCCCCCAGGGGCCGGCAGAGCTCAGACAGCCAGCTTCTCTTCCCTCCCCACCCCCATGGGCTTCGATTTCAGCCTTGCACTGCAGGGCTCCGGCTTCCATGACTTGAGGTTTATTGTCTGTGTCCAGCCTGTGAATTTTAATAAAAATCCCTGCGACAAAATCTTAACCTTAGTGATGAGTGTGTATAAGAACCTACGCAGAACAGAAAATCTTAATAGATCCTGTCCTAATTACTGAGTGCTCCTTGCTCCATTTGATACCAAGGCGATAGGTACTTTACAAACATGAAAGGTAGATTATTCGATAGCTGTATTAGGAAGAGTGAGAATTTGCTCTGCCTGACACTCGGGAAAAGTGAGTGGACAATCAGATACACGCACCTTGGGAAAGCTATCTGTAGGGCTGTGCTGGGCTGTCTTCAGCTCGTGAACAGAGGTTTGAGTGAAGAATTGCTGTAGTGCCAGCACTGTTGCTTCACAGACAGGTATATATGCTAATACAGTTTAACAAATTAGTAGCCATCTAGGATGCATAACTTGGCAATTTGGAACTTCTCAGCAACAGCCAAGATACTACTCAAATCTTCGTGCTCTAAAAGGACAGGTCCCCCACTTCAGCAAGATGATGCTCCATTAGCTGTTAGCAGTATAGGGTTTAGGGTATCTAGTTGAGCAGTTCTGATAGTCTCCAGTAGATGCCAGTCACACACACACACACAGTTTGTTTCACTAGTTTAGGCATGCTTTTCCTACCACCCCCAAATTTAATTATTCTCAACATTTTCTTAATTTAAATGGTGAAAATTGAAAATTAAAGAGCCTATGTGCAGTACAGCAAAGCACCTTAACACAATAGTATACCTTACAAATGTGAAGTAGTAGTGGCATTGCCAACACAGGCTGTACTTCTGCACAAAGCATGTTTATTAGCCATGACACAGAATAAAAGCATTTTCAAAGAGCCAGTGAAGAAGACAGCTGCTGCAGCTCCCCTAGTTATCTTTCCCCAGACATCAGGAGTAATTTAGAAGTTGGATAATATTGCTGGAACTAAGCACAATCTAGATCTGCACACTAGCTCTCCTTCTCAGTTTTAAAGACCATGTATAATAGTAGAAATACAACTATTCAGCCCACTCCTGTGAGTCAGGTTGTCTCTGGTTAGATTTTTTATTGCACATTCTCCTTTTGTTACTGAAAAACATTGAGTTTGTTTTACCCAGTAATCAGGCAACCACCATGTCTTGTTACTGGCATAAACCAGCAGGACTTGATATAATAATCACTCTCTCTAATATATTACATTAAACAAAGTAGTTTAAGATGCTTGGTACAAATTACGTTTCTTAATGCACATTCTGGGGCACAGAGGTGAAAATCAATAACTAGAACAGAGGGAATGTTAGCTTCATATATATTCCGATTACATTCTAAATTAAACAATCACCAGCACATTTAACCATTCAGACTACATTTGTTCAGCTACAGTCCTGCTGTTTTGGTGCTAGCCACAGCCTAAGAAAATGCATAGGAAGTCTGACAAATTGAGACGTCACTGACAATTAATCTTAATTACACCAACAGGAAATATTTCAGCCAATTGTAGCCCAGAAGGATCTAAAGCTCTTCTTGACAAATGGCACTGAAATCCCTGGTGATGCAAGAGCTCACTTTTTTTTTTTTTTTTTTTTTTTTTAAGAAAGACAATTAACAGGTGTATAAAAAAATATGCACGTGCACACAATCAAGGGACCAAACGTGAAAACAGTCTCTGGAAGGTCCTCTGCACAGTCTAAGCACAGTAGTGAAGGGAACGGGGAAAGAAGGCAATGGGAGAATGATTGTGCAGGTAGCTTTGAACCTTGGAGTGAGGGAGTCTCCTTGTGGCTCTGCATAGGCCTACTATTACCTGGAACTAGGGTACAATGGGTGAAATTCACCCCATACAGGGAACCCGCACTAGGACTTTGTGTGACCCACAATCACTGAGCGTGGTGCTCTGTCCCACTCTAGTGGTGGTTGAGCCATCTACAGGGGCTAATCAGCATGGATATGATTGTGTCATGGTAAAATTATGCATAATTCATAACAAATAGATAAATTTCAGGCTGTGGTCATGACAACGAAAAATTGCATAACAACTGAATGTTACCATAAATATGCATTTATTGACACAAACTGTATAATGGTTCTACTAAACAAAATGTAGGGCTTGTCTGCAGGAACATTTAGTTCGTCATAAGTTGGGGTGTGAATCTACCCTACAGTAGCCTGCCGCAGACCAACTGTTCCTGTGCATCAGGCTGAAGGCGATTTAGTCCTCTTTGAAATAGGAGGAGATCCAAGCACATTAACAGTTTTTATGTTGGAACACGGTGTGACATACGTACCACTTAAGTGCACAGACCTTGTACTGCAATACAACGTTCTTTTGATAATGTAGTATCAAAACCAGCAAAAGCAATATTCTGGTTTAGAAAGGGGACTTACCCATGTTTCTCTTGACTTGGGGCCAACAGGATTTCACTGCTACTTTCGTCAGCAGGGAGAAGCCGAGCAATATAGTCCCCACTTTGTTGGAGATGCCTGTACACAGACACCTGCATAGTGCATTGCTCACTGTTGCTCCTCAGCCAGGGGCTCAAGATGATGGGGCTCATGCTTTCTGATGTATTGAGGAACAGGAATGAACCTAGGGGGAAAAAAAGGGAATAAGAGTTTAAAAAAACAGTGCCTTTCACACCCCGCGATAGTCCACAGTGTTTTACAAATTCCTTCCTCTGAAAAAAAAAAAAAAAGAAAAGGAGTACTTGTGGCACCTTAGAGACTAAAATTTATTTGAGCATAAGCTTTTGTGAGCTACAGCTCACTTCATCGGATGGCTTTTCTTTTTGTGGATACAGACTAACACGGCTGCTACTCTGCTTCCTCTGAGAATCAGTACTGAATTGAAGCAACGATTGACCCATTGCTTGACATTTAAAATGTATGTAGAGTGGACAACACCATGGAAAATTTTGCAGGGAAAACACTACATTTGCAGGTAACTGGACTAGATTAGGATTCATCAAACATTTGAGAGTTTTCCTAATAGAGAGTCTCACTTGTGGACTTCCCCTCTTCAAATTTCTCATGCGTGTGATTTAGATCCAAAGTTCATGGTTCTGATCTTTCTAGAATAGGGTCCCAACTTGACAGGCTGGGTTATGTTAGAGCTCTGTCAGTGGCCCCATTTGTATTCACACCCTAAACAAAGCTTACAGTGATTATGTTTCCTGTATAAATAGAAAGCACAAATTCATCTGCTGTGCTCTTATAAACCACACAGTATATTCAAAGCTATACATGTCAGGCTAAATGCTTGATATTTTTATTGCTTCAGCCATTTATTCTGACATATTAATTTTATATGAACTTAATCCACATGAAAGGTTTGATTATTATCTGGTACATCAACTACCTTCATTTAATCCTATTTCAATAACATCTCAGACTTACCCAGGGGGACAGAGCGAATGAACTCTCTGCAGATTAAAGCTCACCTTGAGTAAACAAAATTACCCTCTTTTGGCAGATACCAAGTTACCAAATATTCCATACAACAAGCACTAGTCAAATAGAAAAGGGAGCAAGTCTTTGATATAGAATATTTTCTGATTTACCATATGCACTCATTATCTTGTGAGATAACATGGAAATTCTACTTTGCACTAGAGAAGACTCGTATCTCCTGGCAGTGGTGGGGCAGAGCAAGGGCAGTGGCTTCAGCAGATATAATTGAGCATGCTCAGTCCATGTGAGCATACTCAGTACAAGCCAAGCAGCAAATGTGGGGGGGGGGGGCCACATGACCTCACATGTTCCCCCCGCATTGCCTCTGCTTTGCATTCCCATAAGGCTTTACATCATAGACATCAAAAAGCTTTCTAAAGTAGGCATTAACGTTCACAGTAACTCTGCAAGTTCTGTATTCCCATTTAACAGATGGAAGAAACTGAGGCACAAAGAGGCTGAAGTCCTATCAAAAGTGCTCACTAATGTTAGGTGCTTTGCTTTCTCAGATGCCCAGAGTGTGACAAGGATATGATTTTCCAAATGCTAACCACCCATAATACAGGGAAGTACCTCTGAAAATCAGATCCTAACTATCTCAAGTTAGGCACCTAATATCAGTGGGGACTTCTGAAAATTTTCAACTGAACTTGCCTAAGGTGACACACTACATCAATGGAAGAGTTGGGAATAGAACCCAGCTGTCCTGACTCCCAGTTCATTGCTCTGACAACTAGACAACACTGTCTCCAGAGACAGATTAGCTAGCATATACTTGACATCAATTTTAGCTAGCAAATATCTGTCTTGAAAGCAGCATTGAGCAGTAAAATGTCAAAAATAGTTTCCTCGTGACAGAAGATTCCATGGGCAGCAAGTAGAGAGAAAGAGTGAATCCGTGAATTACTGTTATTCCTTTAGTGTGTCAGATAGTGTTGTCTAAGGAAGTGCAAGTCTTCTCACTACCTAGACCAAATACATTTCCTAAAGTTTAAGGGAGTTTGTTTATTTGGCTGATCAGTAAAGAGATAGTAACTGTATATATCACCCTTGTGCTTCCCCATCTCTCTCTATAGTTGAGAACAACAAGAATTACAGTATTAAATCTCATAGCTTTATTTTTCCACCCCCACAAGAACACTGGGATCACAGTGACATGAAAGAGCAGAGATTTCTACTCATGGCAGAAAGACACTAAACCCTGCAATAATTGCTGATAACTTGCCAGATTCAGGGAGCCATTTGCTCATTTTATTGCCTTGGGATGGGGAGTCGGATTTTAAAGCTATCACAAATTAGAAGGCAATTTTGGTTCCCTCACTGGTTACTTGCAGTAGGTATGGGAAAAGTTCTTCCACGCAAGCATCACTCTTGCGCCCAGACTCAAGGCTAGACTTAGAATGTCAATGAGACTCTCAAATAGGAAAAGATACTTACTGGTTGCTTTGAGGTAGATGTTAGGCAGTCACTTCTCTCCTTCATTTGGGCTGTTATTAACAGGATTTTCTCCCCCAAAGCACTTGCTTATTGTTTCACCTATGCTCAATTCTACCTATGAACTGAAGTGTGCAGTTCTGTTGACATGAAGGTTACAGAGCCGTACCAATGGAGCAGTCCATACACAGCACTATACGGTGGCTGCACTGAATGATCCCACGCTGCACTGTTCCAAAGTGAGGGCTTGAGAGTCATGCTGGAGGACCTCCCCAAAGCAGTGCTCTTCTGACCAGTACATAAACGCATGAGGGAAAGCCTCTTAATGTGCTTTTGTGGAGGCTACCCAACAAACAGAGCACAGGAGCTGTAATGTACCATTTTTAGAGGATATAAACATATCTTGGTTTCTGAAAGCACAATTCCCTCAAGGGAAACAACACTGTATGCTGCACTTACCTTAGTGCTGCTCTTACAGCTATTCTACTCCATAAACACTCAGGGAAGGACTCTCAGAATTCTGTTTGGCTGTGGTGCTTTTGGAATTTCCAGAAGGTGAGAAGTGATGGATTTGCTGTGAACACACAGCTGTGAACACACAACAGATTCTGGAAGCAAAACGTGTATCCCACTGTAGATTTTAAAGATCCCTGATAACAGACTGTACATAAGATTTCTCCATTTTATAACAAAGCATTTGGTCCATCAGCTCCTACTTTCTGCAGTGACTAATACCCAATGTCTCAGAGGAAGACCCCATCTCTCCATAATACATCTAGCCAATTAAGTCTACCCCTTACTAAGGTTATGTCTACACTAGAAACAACAGTAGCACTGCAGCGTAGGCACTTACTACTACAATGAAAGAGGTTCTTCCATCACTTTACTAAATCCAGCTCTGAGAGGCAGTAGCTAGGCCAACTGAAGAATTCTTCCATAGAGCTAGCAGAGTCTACACTGGGGCTTAGGTCAACTTAATTACATCACACAGGGAGTGAAATTTTTCAAAGCCCTAAGCAATGCAGTCAACTCTGTAGCATATACCAGCCCTTAGACTGCACAATTTAAATATTTATTAACATTATGCAGATCCTTTTCAAAGCCACATTAATACACATGAAGGATAGGTCCAAAAGTTCAGACCCGTACGATTCCAGGTAAATTCAGTAAATCAGTAGGAATGTGTCTAAAATCCTTCTTAGGTTATGGATTGTAACTTTTCTAAGGAGCCATTATATAGCAGTGATGTTTTCCTATTAATTGGGAGTGAGAGGGAAATATACTGTTTTCCACGTGGTGGGTTCCCAGGCAAACCTGGGTTCTAATCTGTTTATCAGTTTTCCAGCAAGAGGAAGTCCATGTGGCAAGTTGTATCTCAGATCATCATGTAGGTCTTTAGGGTTGTAAGGTTTCATCAGTAATTTTCTTGGGCTGCTATTTTCCTTTATCAGCTTACAACTCTAATGAGGCTCTCGGGGATCTTGCAGGGGGAATTATTAAGAAAGAGCACTGCAACTTCAAACAAACTTCTACTGATAGTTGGGCATCTAGGGAATATAAACTGAGATGAAAGGCCCCTTCATAGAACAAGTTGTCAGTATCATGTTCTACCACTTGTAGGATTTTAAAAAATTAATAAAGCACTGATATGTTGCAGTAACCCATATTTAATACTCAGGGGGTGATGTGAAGAGTTTGCAACTGGTGAAGATGATTGAAACACTAATGTTTCATCTTAGAATACGGTATACTCACTAGTGAAACAATGCAAAAGCATGCTTAACTAGTCATCACTTAAACTAGAGTTGACACTATTATCATGCCAACTGAGTGCTGGGATTGAATAGATGTAATCCCCTAAAGAAATATAGCAAATACAGTGTCTCAAATCCAGGGCCATTTAGCTCTGCATGACTCTCACTATGCTGCTCAGTCACTAGGATCACTCAGAACTATCGGGGGGGCAGTGGGGACAGAAAGTCTCCTGCACCAAAAGAATGAGCCACTACCACTCGAGCGAACAGAAAATCTCCTCAAGCTGTTGCAGTTTAAGGATTTTGACACTTGGTTGAGCCATTCTAATTCTATCCAGCAGAGGGCAGTAGTAGACATATCTTTCACACACTTTCACTACAATACCTTATAATGCAATTGTGCCTTTCATCCAGACAAATTCCAAAATGCTTCACAGCCTATATCCTACAATCACACACCCCACTGCTGAAACAGTGCAATTTTTGAGTTAGAATGATTATATGCTAGTAACATTACTCAGCTGGGTTTCTTTCTTTTGTTTTAAATAGTGAGGGGTCTGCATTGTAATACCAGCTCCTAAACTTCCCCCTATCTCCAGCATGTCCCTCCCCCCGAGACACACTATGGGAAAGTCCTAAATATCAATTTGCTCAGGCTTTTGATTTGTATCTGCACGATTTCTCCACCTTTCTAATATTTGCAGTCAACCCATAATGGGTTTCTCCATCTTTGTTGGTTATTTCCTTTTACAGTGTCTGCATTAATTGTCTGTCACTCCACACCTTGCAAGAAAAAGATATTTAAGAATAAGCACAAGAGAATTATTTCAACTGACATTAAAGTGTATTTATAGCACTCTAATGATTGCAACATTCAATAGATGAATAAATCTTGCACTAAGAATTACTGCCTAATGGTTGGAGGTTTGTTTCCAGTATTTTAAAATTCATACTATGAGAAGGAAATGACAGCTCAAGGGATTAGTAATGGCATATTGTTGTCTTCACTAATTCAAATTCAGCTAGGATTATTTGGGACTGAAAGTAATATTTATTTGTTAATAATCATCACTATCAGAGTGTTCAGTGCAATACAGGACACAAATGTTGTCTAAACCACAGTATTTATCCCCAGGAGCGTACAAATGAAAAGACTTACACCGATTAGACAAGAATGCACTAGAAGATGCAGACCAAATCATTATCACCTGGCAGCTGTTTGATGGCCTGTGTGAACTGAACTGTTGGAACAGATCTGATCTACTGGACAGAAATTCCACTTTTCTTTGAGATACCAATGAGTGATTGTGCAAGGAGTGTGAATTCATTTCTCAAAACTGGTCCCTTCAGAACAGGATTGAGGCACATTGGTAGATAAGTATGCACCGTGAGATTTTTTTGTTGAATCTGTAAATATGTGAGAGAGAGAGAGAGAGAGAGAGAGAGAGAGAGAGAATGAACACTCCAGGGCTGGGCATTGGGAATCTAACAGTGAGCACTAAATTCATTTTTATCCATGAATTCTGAAGAGTGCACAAGCTCAGGAGAACAGAGCAGACTCACTCAGAGCTCCAAACAGTAATTTGCCTTTTTTGCTCATTATTTTGAAGCCATATTGCTCATTGTACAACCGAAATTTACCTAGACCCCATGCTAACCTTCAGGTATTTTGCAGTACTTCCTCTTTGCCACTAAGAGAGGCAACATCAATGAAGCGAGATTACAGACAACTTTATTTGTGCTAGAGATATTAATCCCATCCCATTTAAAGTGAAATCTTAGTTGGAAAAGTAACTTTTTCCAAAAGGCATTGCAGAGCTCCCCCTCGGTGATTTCTGTATCAAATGCGCACAGGTTGGACAGAAGACATCTGCAAGGTTGGAAGTTAGAAAGACATCTTCTGTCCAACGTGTGCACATGTAGATGGAAGCATTGACAGCAGAACCACCTCCTGCAACTCTGACCCCTGCACTTTATGGCTGTTAGAAGAATGTAGGGAACATTTAGTACCCCTTCTAATTGTCAACATCACCTTTGATGAGGAGAATTACCATCCATTTTTTTTTTTTTTTTTTTTTTAAAAACAAGCACTGTGGGTGGACTAAAGTAACCATCGCTCCGCACTTTGCCAGCTGCCACTTAGTCTTCAACCTTTTTTAAAGCAAGCTAATTGAGAAAACTAACAAAAACCAGTCAATCCATCTTCTCAGTTGCTTGTATCCTGGATTCCTCCCAGTCAGTCTTCAAACCAGGGTACAGTAGAGGCATACTGGTTGCTCTGGTGAATGACCTCATGTCCATAAACAAGGGAAATATATCCATACCTTCTCTGAGGGACCTCTCTGAAGCAGACACCAAGCATGGAAGATTTCAGCCCAAACAGAAAAAGTTACAGTGGAAAATAAGGGGGTTATAATGGGAAGCATTACCAAGGGGATGTGAGTTCTCCTTACAATGTACCTATGGAACCAGATCCTCAGCTGGTGTAAAACAGATATGGCTTCACTGAAGTCAATACTCCATGATGTTTTAAAGCTCTTCAGGATGAAGGGAGTTATACTAAATTTACATTTTAGTTATGTACTTAGGGGACTAAAAACAAGAATTTTTGATAAGGTGGGGACTTAGTTGGAAGAGATAGGGGAGGAGAATAGGGTGACCAGATAGCAAGTGTGAAAAATTGGGATGGGGGGTTGGGGTAATAGGCAACTATATAAGAAAGACCCAAATACTGGGACTGTCCCTATAAAATCAGGACATCTGGTCACCCTAGAGGAAAAAGAGTTGGGTGTATTGGTGGATCACAGGATGACTATGAGCTGTCAATGTGATGCGGCTGTGAAAAAGGTTAATGCAGTCCTAGGATGCATCAGGCAAGGTATTTCAAGTAGAGGTAGGGAAGTGTTAGTACCATTATGCAAGGGACTGGTGAGACCTTATCTGGAATACTGTGTACAATTCTGGAGTCCTATGTTTAAGAAAGATGAATTCAAACTGGAACAGGTGCGGAGAAGAGCTACTCAGATGATCAGAAGAATGGAGAACATACCTTATGAAGGGAGACTCAAGGAGCTTGACTTGTTTACTTAAGCTAAAGAAGGCAGAGGGGAGAGAGAATTGCTCTCTATAAATACATCACAGGGATAAATACCAGCGAGGGAAAGAAGTTATTTAAGATCAGCACCAATGTGGATACAAGAACAAATGGATATAAACTCCATCAACAAGTTTAGGCTCAAAATTAGGTGAAGGTTTTTAACCATCAGAGAAGTGAAGAACTGGAACAGCCTTCCAAGGGGAGCAAAAAAAAAAAAACCTAACTGACTTAAAGACTGAGCTTGATAAGTTTATGGAGAGGAAGGTATGATGAGACTGCCTACAATGGCATGTAGCCAATCTGTGACTGCTAGTTGCAAACAACCCCAACCACCAGTGATAGGACAGGCTCTGAGTTACTAAAGAGAATTCTTTCCCAGGTGTCTAGTTGTTGAGTCTTGCCAAAATGCTTAGGGTCCAAATGATCACCATATTTGGGGTTGGGAAGGAATTTTCCCCTGGATCAGATTGGCAGAGACCCTGGGTTTTTGCCTTCCTCTTCAGTATGAGGCATGGGTCACTTGCAGGTTTAAACTAGAGTAAATGTTGGATTCTCTGCTACTTGAGGTCTTTAAATCAAGATTTGAGAAATTCACTAACACAGCCAGGGGTTATGAATCCGCTACAGGAGTGGGTGGGTGAGTTTCTATGGCCAGCAATGTGCAAGAGGTCAGACTAGATGATCATGATGGTCCCTTGTGGCCTTAAAATCTATGAGTCTATTATCATACAGTGATAATCACTAAAGACACCAGTGAGCTCAAGGGCAAAAGTAAAAAATAATGGCAAACATGAGAATTTATAATGAAGTGGGCAGATTGCATTACTTGAAGAAAATAACTAAACCAATACACCAAAACCAAATTGTATATACACCCAGTGAATCTCCGTAGACTCAAGTTAGATTAAAGTATCCCAAGTAGCAATTCAGAGACATTTCCTCTCCAATTACCAGAGGCCAGAGTTTTGTTAGTTTAACTTATCGTCTGGAAAAGCAAAGCTCAAAACAAAGACAGACTAACTTAATCTGATCACCATTATAAAGTAGCAGTTTTATAACCCTTTGCAAAATTGATAGATTTTTATTCTGAACATAAACTCCACTGCTAAAAGGATTTTATTACCTTTCGCATATTAGTGCAATACTGCACCAGATTAAATTAAAGCCTTAAAAACTATTAACAGTCAATGTTTATTGGGGGCTGTACAGAAAAAAAATGTCAAGCCAATGAATGGAGCTCTATAAAACAACAGCTTTGAAAAGCAGGGACATGGGAGCAGGCAACAGACATGGAAGAGGTGGAGGCAAAAAAAATCATTCGGGTTGCACCATTGAGAAAAGGCATCGGTATGGATCTCTATAGTTCTTGATTGTCTAAGGTTAGCTGTGGGATATTTCAGTCACTAAAGCAAACCACTGAAATGTTCTTAACTATAAGTATGTGAATATCCCCACCAACATCAGTGTGACTCCACATACTAAAAGATGTGCATGTGCCTACATGTTCTGCTGCATTAGGGCCTAAAACACATGATGAAAGCTTGCTATAAATTATTACAAACCACTGAGCAGAGCTATTCCTATTCTTTGAGTAACACGGAGAAATCCTGAACCTAATGAAGTCAATGAGGCCTGATGTCACCCATAATACAGTGCTTTGTAGGCATTTAGCATGTTTCACATAATGTCAGAGCAATTAATGAATGCTATCACAACCATCACAAATTCATACCAGGTGTAGTATTATACCCATTTTACAAATAGGTACCGTGAGGCACTGGGAGGTTCAGTAAGGTGTTGTATGATTCAAGTGAGCCCGAGACTAAAAGTGGAAATGAAATCCTAGAGCCTCAACTGTTAGGCTCTTGCTTTGACTATATCTCATGCTGACTCTCAGTAAGTCATTTCTAATGATCTAAATATAAAGATAAAGATTCAGGAATTATTTAAAGCAAAATAAAGATATAAAATCAAGGAGGGCTCTCTTCTCCCATTGACCTTGCAGGGAAATTTCCCCAGGTAACACTCCTTTTGTGTACAAGGCAGCTACTCATATAAATCCCTTCATGCATTTGACAACTTATTTGCCATGACCTTTGCAAACTTTGGCAGAGCTCCAGGAACATCAGCTTGAAAAAGTGAAGGGGGGGAGAAAATACACTCCAATCTCTATTAAGGCCCCCACATATCCCCCAAAAGGGAGCCTAAAGCTAGTATACATAAGTGAGAAGCATCAGAACTCAGGCAACACATAGCTTCATTCACAGCTTTTCCGTGTTGCCATACGGTTAAAGAATAGTGCATGAACTGAATATGAACTCAAAATAAATGCCTGTTTTTTCTATCCTTGCTATTTACGCATTTAGGTACTACTGCAATACAAACCATAGAGTCAGAGACCGAGGTGCCGTACATACATAAAAGAAAGACCACCCTTGCCCCAAAGAGCTTACAATTTGAAAAATTGAGACTAAGATTTCTAAAGCAGAGAGAAAGAAAAGGGGAAAATTTAAATTGCCAGCTATTGCCTTCAGTAATAGGAACTAGAACCAGATGCTGTTGTGGCCCAATTCCTAAATAATTCAGTAGCGAGTTTGCTCCCAGATGAAAAGCAGTGAACTGAAAAAAGTAGTCAGTTAATTAAAAACTTAAAATTCAACACTGAAATTAAACCTTCCTAGTGACTGATAAAAAAAGAATTTAAAGAGTTCAGTCTTGCACAGCAGATCAGCCATCATGCATTTTCTGCTTTGTTACGGACAAAGGCAAACAGCAAGTCACTCTCAGGTCCACCTTTCAGAGAACAAATGAGAGTAGAGGTTGCTTCATCTTGCATTGGGAAGAAGAGGCAACAGAGAAAGCTAAATAGTATGTGTTTATTCTGTCAATACAAACAAAGAGGCAGCAAATACATTTTCTAAAGCAGCGGTTCTCAAACTTTTGTCCTGGTGACTCCTTTTTCACATAGCAAGCCTCTGAGTGTGACCACCCCTTAAAATTAAAAACACTTTTAAATATATTTAACACTATTATAAATGCTGGAGGCAAAGCAGGGTTTGGGGTGGAGACTGACAGCTTGAGACCCCCCCCCCATGTAATAACTTTGCGATCCCCTCATGGGTCCCAACCCCCACTTTGAGAACCTGTTTTAAAGGCTTCACCGTCCCTGTGTGCACTTTAATGGGAGAATAAGAAAGGGAGTCTAACACTGGACCTCTAGTTATCACTTTTCCTTTGAGCTTGGTTATGTCATTATGCTCAGCAGGCTAAGAGCTTTAAACTTAAGGAGGCTGATGGCAAACCAACACGCAGTTTCTAAACTGACTCATTGCTGGAACAGACTGGGCATTGCAACAAGTCAGACTGTGCAGCAATGTCACTATCCTCCTCATCTAATAAGGAGCTGTTATTGTGAGTTATTCCCTTGGAGAAAGATGTGCAGCAGGAGAGGAGTAAAAATCAATACCATATACTCATCCGCATATCCTCCTGTTTTGTGTCAGGATTTGGCTGTACAAGTAAAGGCTGCAGTATTGTCAACCCTAAGAATTAAAAAATCGTGAGTCAGACCCCCTTAAATAATCAAGAGGTTGGCCCTAAAATTCATGTTTTAAAAAAAATTCTTTTTTTGGCCTTTCCTTATTTTTTGAACCGCCCTATCTACCTCCAGAGCATGTGCACATGTATGCCTCTCTCTCTATTACAATTACAAAGTTCCCAAGATGTGTACAGTGAGGTGATTCTGTCTTCTACTGCAGGTACACTTCACTATCCTCTTCCATCCCTAGGGGACAGCCACTGCAGAGTCCCCTTCTCCCCCTTCCCAGGCCTGATGAGGGCACTTCCAGAGGGTTCATCACTCCCTTCTCCAGGCCTAGTGTTACAGGGAGGGAGAGGGTGCAGATAGATTGCAGGGCCACCCAGAGGAGGGGGCCAAGTGGGGCAATGTGCTCAAGGCCCCCCATACAGGGCGGGGGGCAATTTTGGCAGCGGGTCTTTTAGTCCCTCTCTTCCTCGTTGTCGGCACTTTGGCAGCAGCTCAATTGCTTCGCTTCACTCTTCTGCAGCAATCTTCTTTCTTCGGCAGCACGACTTGGGTTTTTCTTTTTTCTTCGCCGCTTGGGGTGGCAAAACTAACTTTTTTTTTTAAATGGAAGAGACCCCCAAAATTGCTTTGCCCCAGGCCCCCTGAATCCTCTGGGCAGCACTGGCAGATTGACCCATTGTTCATGGGGGCTGAGTGTGACAACTCAAATTGATATTCTAAACATTTAATTCAACCCAAACAAAAGTTGTTTTTCATTTGTTTCATAGGGAAACATACAAACAAAAAATCAATTTGGGTTTGAAATGAACCAAATGTTTAGGGAATTTTTCAGTTTGGCTACCAAACTGAAAAAATCAATTATTCACTCAGCTCTAGCTGGCAACACCATATCCACCCTCTCCTACCCAAAACCCTCCGGAGAGCACTCTCTGCTTTCTGCAGATGCTCCAACTGGTTGCTCTTCCCCAGGATGCAGGGAGAGCAGCCAGAGTGATTTTCCTTAGTAGGGCTGAAATTCATGAAGCTTTTCCCTTTGTTGCGAGCCTGGTTCCAGCCCGGACCAAAATTGTGTTACTCTTGGGAAATTGGCAACACTGGGGTTGGGTGTCTCATTTCAGATATAGTAGGATGTGCCTGATGCAAATCACCTGCCAAACTTTGGGGGGTGTTCAAAGCAGTGATTCTGAAATGAATCTTTGCAATGAGCAGAACAAAACCATTGAATCAAAACATACCTGAGATTGTGGGGACATCTAAATCTATATGTGAATTTTACAGGATGTGCTTATCTTTAGAGAAGACATGACCCAAACCCTCTTCTCAAATTAAACATCCAAACTTTTCTGAACATTTGAAAAATCCTCACCCCTCTGGTTTTTTTCAATGCCATGATATATGGAATCATAGTTCTTCTGAACCAGTTGTTCATTAAAGAAAACAACTACTTCTACAGACAAATAAATAGGCTCCACACAGCTTTCTTTCCAGGTCTGTTTCCTTAATTTATCAGGCTTCATGTCCTGTTGGTCACCCTATACAGCAAAAATAGACACCTAGTGTCTCTATAATAATCTCTTCAGTTTATCCAAGGGATTTCAGAGAGGAGTTGATCCTAGTCTACAAGTATCTACATGGGGAAGAGATTTCTGATAGGTTAAAGTGATGTCTACTGGCAGAAAAAGGCAAAATGAGATCCAGGGTTGGAAGCTGCTGTTTGACATATTAAGAGTAGAAAAAAAGGAACTTTTTAACGTGAGGGTAATTAACAATTGGAACAATTTACGCAGGGATGTGGTGGATTATCCATCATTTGTGATCTTTAAATCAAGAGTGGATCTCTTTCCAAAAGGTACACTCTAGCGCAGTGGTTCCCAAACTTGTTCAGCCACTTATGCAGGGAAAGCCCCTGGCGGGCCGGGCCGGTTTGTTTACCTGCCACGTCTGCAGGTTTGGCCGATCGCAGCTCCCAGTGGCCATGGTTCGCTGCTCCTGGCCAATGGAAGCTGCTAGAAGCGGTGACCAGTATATCCCTTGGTCTGCACCACTTCCAGGAGCTCCCATTGGCCTGGAGCTGCAATCAGCCAAACCTGTGGATGTGGCAGGTAGACAAACAGGCCTTGTCCACCAGGGCTTTTCCTGCACAAGCTTGGGAACCACTGCTTTAGCACAAACCGAAATTATAGGCTTGATGCAGAAATTACTAGGTGAGGTTCTATTGCTAATGGTATGTAGGAGGTCAGACTAGATCAGGGGTGGGCAGACTTTTTGGTCTGAGGGCTGCATCTGGGTATGGAAATTGTAGGGTGGGCCATGAATGCCCGGTGGGGGAGGGGGACTCTATAGGGTGTAGCATGGGAGACTCTATAAAGGATGTTACTGAGGTTGGGGGAGGAGTGACTCATGGGTGTGACACGGGGGGGGCACTACAGGGGCAATACTGGGAACTCTTAGGGGCCCTACCAGCAGTGACACCAAGGCAGCCGTACCAAGCACTGCCACGGGTGGAGGCACCCTAGCTGGGATGGGTGTGGCCCTGGGTGGTTTTGAGGCTCTCGAGGGTGGAGCCATAAGATACCAGGAGGGGATTGGGCATGCTGCCGTATGGGGGGGATGGGGGTTGCCGCATAGGGTAGGGTTCCAATCCCAGAAACAACACAGTGAAGTCACACCTGCACAGTGTGGCTCTGCATGTCGGAAGATGGGGCTCATCAAGGGAATTGTGAGTTGGGTGCTGGGGACTGCCGGGCGGGTGGAGCAAGCCCCCTACCCTGCTCCCTGGTGGGAGCTCGAAAAAACGTTTAACAGGCCAGAAGCAGCCTGCAGTTTGTCCACCCCGGACTAGATGATCATAAGAGTACATTCTGGCTTTAAAATCTAGGAATAATCACGAACAGATAATCACAATGGACTTGGCCAATGCTGAAAATGAAAGACCTTGCCCTTTGAATGTTTTCTAGATTCACCTACCAGAATTTGGAAGCATCAGAAATCTCATGACACCAAGTTCTCTTAGGATTTTCAACTTAATTTTTCTGAGAAACTGTTTGAACTAAATATGAAATACTGAGTAGGTGTGAAGGGGAAAGTTTTTCAGTTTCACTTAACTCATCAACATTTAACCTTAAGAAACCAAAATTAGACCAAGACAACCGCAAAGAACAATGTGATCATGATGCATTGGTGAAGGGAAGAATGCGGAGAAGGACACTTGCAAACGCTGGGTAGAAGAACTATCTCGGCAAAATTTTCAAAAGCCTCAAAGTGCCATAGGATCCTAAGACCAGACTTTCAAAAGGCCTTAGGTGCCTAACTCACTGAGGCACTTAGCATTTTGAATAGTCAAAATATTATACAAACATACCAAATCCATTTTACAGAGGGAAACACAGACACAAAGGTGCAGTGATTGCCTAAAGTCATGCAGTAAACAGTGGCACAGCCAGGATTAGTAACAAACCCAATGTTGTGGTTATTCATTCACACAATGTACATCATTTGAGTTGATTAGTTTCACATAGTTCTTGCTGGCTAGCTAGCTAATTTATGTGTGTTTTAATTCTCTATGTAGTGGACTGGGGTTGGAAAACCCTACAGAAATGGCACATATGAAGGAGGGATTGAAAAAGACATCCAATTCATTTTGCCATACTGTAGGAGCCCCAGTTATGGACCAAGACCCCTTTGTTCTAGGCACTACAAACAGAACAAAAAGACAGTCCCTGTTCCAAAGAACTTGCAATGCAAGTGTAAGATGAGATGTGATATAGACAGATGAGGGAGTACAAGGCACAACGAGACCATATTGGCCATATCAATATTGAATTTTACAGCAAGAAGAATCAGTTCCACAAATCAAAATGTTTGCCCTGTAAACAAAGCTGTATTTCCTGCCCATCAGACTGAGAACCCTGAGCCTATCTTGTCATTGTTCGTTACCCTTATTTGGGATATATCATGACTAAATTAGAAAATAAAATCATTGGGGAAGGGACAACTTTAAAATTCCTAGCACACTTTTGAACTCTGAGTAAAACTAATAACCTCACTAAAATATCAAGGCCACTACTCTTTCCATCACAGGACACCACATCCTGTTCTCTTGACACAGGCAAACCCCTTGGGGTTCAATGTGGGTTTTGCATGAGTAAAGACTGCAGTTGCTCAGGCCTTTGATGAATATTCTGGATTAAAGACTATCTCTTTCACTCTGAAACATGAAGATTTAGCCTTGGGGAGATTTGGCCACCAAATGGGACATGCCGTTCATTTGCATCTGCTATAATCCTGCCTTTAGGATGCTCTTTAAATCAATTCCACTTTTACAAAGTGATTTTTTTCCCCAATAATGAACTTGGGGGTCATGCAGCCCTGAATGCAGGGACAACCTTCCCCTAGAATCCAATTAAGTAGAATTGATTGTAGTCAGTCCAAACTTTTTTCCCCTCCCCTTCTTCCTTTAAATCTATAAAAAGAATATGAAAAAGGAGACACACAGGAAGTCTCCCCACACCAAAGTAGAAAAGACCACTGAGAGTCAAAACTAGAAAGCTGTGGACTTTATGTTTGTTTTAAAGATACTGACTCTTCTAACTATACTTACTTTCCATTCTTTCTGAAATTATCTAAGGAGATACATTCATGTGTCCAGACTCTTCATTCTGCTAGCTTATCTTTCGCTCACTGACATTCTAAGTTTGGCTTCAGATGATTCAAGATAACGAGAACTTCTGTCTTATTCAAAGGGCCCCTTTAGAAGGGGCATCGCCACCTCCTGAGCACCCCCTTACACTTAAGTGTGGGTCTGCTGTGGCCTGCCTCAGTTCCACCCCCTCCTCAAATAGGAAATAGTGATGTCACTTGAGCAGCCCAGTCAAGAAGCCAAGCACTCTACTTTACAGGGCTATCTCTCCCTTTAATTAAGCCTTCTGAATGGACCACTAGTACAAGGGTTTAAAGACCCTTACCTCAGATCCCAGAGGAAAAAAAGTCCCACAACAAAAGTCTTTTAAGTTCCAGCAGCAGCCCTTTCAGCTGTAAGGCCTCAGGCTTCTCTCCTGCTGGAGAGCTCTGTAGTCTTTCCCCCACTTGTTCAGGGTCTCTCCTCTCCCTGCCTGGAGAACATTTTGCAGGCTTTCCCTTGCTTGTTCAGGGTCTCTCCCAGGTGTGTCTGCCCAGAGAGCTTTTGCCTAGTGCAGGCCACTCCCTAGGAACTCCACTCCTCTGGAGCTTCTTTTCTCCTCAAGTGCCTTTTTCAGGTGAGCTTCTAAGCCTTTTATTAAGCTCCCTACTTAATTAACTGCCTTCCTTCCAGCTGTGTAGGCAGTTAACTATCCCCAGGTGGACCTGAGTTGGTTCATTCCCTTCAGTGAAGCCTGTTCATAGGTAGGCTGGGCATCTGTCACCCCTGTGACAGACTCTTACCAAATGTTAGTTCTATACCCCAACTCGGTAATTGTAACCAGCAGATAACAGGACTGACACAAGGTGACTGGATGAGAGTGGCTTAGACATAGGAGATGAAGCCTTTCGCTACTGGTTCAAATCCAGGCCAGTACCTTGTAGAGTTTGAAAGTTGTTTCTATCTGACAATTATTTTCAGTTTGTGGTTCCATGCCACCTCCATTACCACTGCTGGTACAGGAGCAAGATGCATTGGCAAGGCAGCATAAGTGAAGCTTGCACTACTGCTGCTGTGCTGTACTTGTTCTGTAGATACAAACACAACTTCACCGCCAGACTAGCACCTTTCACCAGGATTAAACTTGCCAACTCCTGTCCTTGTACATAAGGAACACAAACCTAAAGAGTGACTCCTTGGAAATTTAAAGAGATACTGGGTAAAATTTTCAAAAGGGAAGTCACTTAGGAACCGAAATCCCACTGATTTACAGTGCCTAAGGAGTTTAAGTCTCTCTGAATGACAATGAGAATTAAGCTCCTAAATCACCTAGGAGCTTTTGAAAATGTTACCCAGTGTCTTTATTTTTTTAAATAATTTTGTTACTAGCATGATCGATTAGTAAAATAGAAGGGATTTTACAATCTAATTTACTTTTATACCATGTATGCTGTTTGTTTACTTTTTGCATTTCATTCAGAAGATGCATTTCCTTTGTCTCTCTAGCCCACTTCACTTTCTTGTTCTGATGCACTAGCACAAGACTACAAAAACTTGGAGCACAATGAGGACATTTAGATCCAAACAAAATGCTATTTTTATTGGCTTTCATACAAAAATCTTCATGGCAACATTTCTATCAATAGTACGTTTGCTAAAACCTTGTTTATACAAAGCCTCATTTCTGGGGCTAAATCAATCTGACAGTCTCCCTTTGAGGGTGGAAAAATAAACTGCCATAGGAATAAGCAAATAGTGGCAGCAGTGATGTAAACTATAACACAGCAATGAAGAGTAAATACTGAGTTCTCCTATTTTTTGCGATATCTAACCCTGTGGGATTTATCACAGATGCTCATCAATAGATTCCACTCCGCACAGTCACATGCTATAGTCTGTTATGCAATTACTGATAGTGATTCCAGAAAGGATGTCTCCCACAACCTGTTTTATCTCTGCTCCCTTTTTGCTTTCAATGTAAATGTTGCAAGGTCTTATGCAGTAGTAACTCAGTGCTGACACCATGTCACCACTAAGGCACTCAAAACTCAAGAAAGACGTTGATCAATTGGAATTATATTGGGGAAGTTTATGGCCTGTGCTATACAGGAGGTGAGACTAGATTATCACAATGGTCTCTTCTGGCCTTAGAATCTATGAACAAGTCTGCATCAGAGCACATATGCCATGCATGTCAGTGTGCATGTTTTACAGTTCCTGTGGACAACATTTCTTATCGGGCAACCGGAAGCTTTTCCAGATACTCCATAAGTCCTTTAACAGCAGAAGGACAGATCTTGCTGGCTAACTACAACAGCTGTGTTAGTGTTCATGTGTGCTGCAATCTAGTAATAGGTGCACCTATTATCTCTCGAGTGCCCTCCATTGCTTATTTATGTGTTATTAGTACTACTTCAAACAGGAAAGGCCAATTTGACCAGAATATAGGCCAGAATCCTTAACGGACATGAATGAATGCTAAATAAATAATAGCGGGTTATTAGTAGCAAAGCTCAAGGTCTCAGTCCTTCCTTACAATAAATAAATACTGCATAAAGTATACAAGCAAGCATTTGTCATGCTGACCCTTGGTCTTTAAGGATGCACTAAAAGCGGGGGTACACTTTTCTGATTGGTAGCTACACTGCAGAACTAGTTCTGCATTTCAGCACCCCATGGACAAACCTTTTCCATCTCCACAAATCAAAAGGAACTATCAGGCCAATAAATTTGGTCAACCCAATCAGCTGGGATCTAAATATTGCTGCACCCCTCATTTTGGAGGGTTGATAGACTTTATTCCCTTTCCACAGCTCGGGCAGTTTCCTTTTAAATGCTTGCCTTGAAGGGAGATAACCTTCCTCTTCTAGCAGCATTAGGCATTGAACAGCTAGAATGGATACAATTCCCACAAGTAAAACAACATAGTTATCCTTGATTCCTGGCATTCTTACAAGAGAATCAGCTGAATGGGCAGCAGAGAAGGATAGTGGCAGATGGAGACAACCTAAGCACTGATAGAACATAAAAGGCATGTTCTATTAGCTGGTGTCCATCTCTTCAGAATTCTATTTGGAAGTAGAGGCGAGACCAGGAGTTTTATATATGCCATGGAGGATGGAGAAATTGGCTGAGATCCTAATAACCCCCACTGAAAAACTGACCGAGGCAAACATCCAAACACTCCTAAATGCCAAGCCAAAGGTTCTGGCCCTGATGCAGAGGGACCAACTCTTGATATCCTATACTGTTACAACACTAGGATTTCTGAGACTGTAAGCAAAATGAATGCTTAGAAGTATGTTTTATATATGTCTACTCTACAGTCATTTTAATAAGCATGCACAGGAGATTGTATTGAGACCAGAAGGGGCTTTTAACCAAATACTCAGAAGGGACATGGGAACATTGTTTAAAATGAGTAAGTCCTCAGAGTTCTCTTCACTAACTGGAAGCCTTGTTGCCAATGTCAGTAGAAAGACCAAGACCTGAACGTACTATAGAGATGGAATGATCGTCTCACTCCTAGAGGTGGGACCTCCAGATCAGGTTTGAGGCACAATGGCAGGGCAGTGTAAGGAAGCATGCACTGTTGCTTCCTATCTTGTACCTGTCTGGTGCACAAACAGATGACTTTGATTTGCAGGGCTGTCAATTTGGACCCCCGAGCCCAAGTCACCAAAGAAATAACAGCACCAAACACTTTCAGCACCACCCAGAAGTTAAGACAATGGTGTATATGCTCATTTTTTTCATATTAGCACATTATTTTAATCTTAAAAAATGAATTTTATAGTCCTTTAAAAATGAATCACAGAAACCATGGAAAGCCTCTGAAATGAGTGAATGACTTCCCTTAGTTTGGAATAGTAAACAGCTATAATGTGGTAACTGTCTTTTGTCACCATCCAGCATGACAGGCCAAGAAAATTGTGTTCCTTGCTCTCTAAGGAAATACTGTAAGCCAGCCACATACAGCTGGATGGAAATCTGATCACAGGATAGTTCTCATTTCACATAGAAGCAATGGCACACCGGAATGACTATTCCTTATAAGTATCAACTGCCTACTTGGCATTGTACAAAATACAGGAAGTGCTTCAGATGCAGTGATGCTGCATAACAGAGGAAGCCAAAGATAGAAGATGGGAATCTTGTCCTGAAGTACTTACAATGTAGACACCCGACACAAAGTGTGCCAGGAAACCCACAGAGAAAAAAAAACTATCTTGGACCCTCTTTTTCAGGGGGGAAGAAATGAGTTTTGAGGAGGGATCTGAGTGACTGGGCTACCTGAGATAGGAAGAGAGTTCAAGGTGTAAGACAAGAGTCAGAGAATAGTGGGAGGTGAAGAGGAATTCACCAGCAGGAACAAGGTGGACTAAATATTTTGTTTCCTTTATGATGCCGAATTATATCTGGACAGCGAAGGCAAGCATGAACAACTAATAACTATGCAGTTAATGGACTGGGCTGAGTTTGTAACAATGTAAAGTTCTGAGAAATCTGAAGGGACATCTTTTGTCAAGATTGAGCAGTCCAACACAAAGTAAAATTCTAGCGCTGTATGATCATACATTGAGTAGGGATAAGTATTTGTGCACTCATCCACACGCACAGAAAATAACAAATGCAGTGGAACCCCAGTTTGACTAAGCTCTTGTGGAACACAAAGTTTGTAAAGTTGGGGCAGGGAAAAGGTGGAATGTAAAATAAACCACAAAGATAACAATAGTGGAAGTATTGCAAATTCATTCACAGTTAATATCAAACACAATTCATTCAAATATTCTGTATTTCATCTTGTCAAAATGTATCTCAGCCTAATTAAAATCTAATGAATTAATCTAGTTCAATTAAAATCTCATGGTTCTCTACATGATTGTATATAACTAAAATATGAAATCCATAACAGATGTTGGCTTCTTTTGATCATTTATTTTCTCTGCTGCCTTCAAACAGAGTTGCTTTAATCAGAGAAGCTGCACATAGACTCTGTCCCTTTGATTCTTTAGCCAAGAAAAGCATTTCCCAGCATTCAAGGGCATATTCCAGCACCTGCTGAGGTGTCAATGGCAAACTTCCAATTTTCTTCAATAAAAGTAGGATCAGCTCTTTATAGTGGTCACCACGCTTAGGATTGTATTCAGCCTGTGGTTCTCAAACCTTTTCATACTGTAAACACCCCCTCCCCAATCCCAATCCCAGTGTCTCCCTGCAGCTTCTCAAAATAAAGCACCACTGTGAAACAGTGTTAAGGAGACAAGATGATATAGTCAGTGTAATGCAATGGGTGGGGCTGGTCAAAAACTGTCAAAACTTTCTCAAGGGAAAGTGAGGTGATTTTTTTTTTTCTGAAAGGTGTTTCCTTTCCATGGAAAGTTTGTTTATTTATGTTTGAAAAAACTGAACAGCCAAAAACAAAACAGTGGCTGTGATGCAACTCCCGTGATGCAAAGCCTTTCCTCGCCAAGAGAAGAGACCATGTAGTTGAGAAGAGATGCAGTTTGACTAGGGAGCCTAGTCTATAGGGGAGAATGGGCACATGAAGCACTTGAGCTACAAATCGCATGGAACACCACCGTGCATTTTGGAATAAAAATATTTTGTATTTTGGATTTAGATTTTTCATTCAAGAGTCAACATTTTCTATGAAAAAAAGCAGAACAGCTCTAGCAATGGTTCACTTGCTTGGTTATGTCCTCACTATAGTGCCTGCAATACTGTTGGTACTGTACAAATAACAATGCCACAATTCAATCCTTGGCCTCTTGAGACTTCTGTTAAGAGTGCCAATTATGGCAGTGATTTTTTGTCATGTGGACACTTATCCATTAGCAACTGGGTTGCAACCACACTTTATTTCACACCATTTTAAAGCCAGCAGCTGGCAGATTTTGGTCCTTGTAATTCAGGTTCTCTTCATTTAATCTGTCTCTTTCTCCCCTGTTGCTTCATATCCTACTCACCTTTCCTTTATAACCAGGCTGCAAAAGCCCATGACTTTCAGCTTGATGCTGCTGCTTCAGTAACACAAGCAGCAAGAAATGTCTCTGCCAAGGTGCCAGTGGACACTTCTCTAATTCTGCCAGGTACAGAGAACAATCACAAGGTGCCGTCAAAATTTAAAGGGAAAATTGCCATTACCATTTTACCACTTTTCCTTAATGGGACATTTACCCAGGATTCCACATAGAAATCTCTTAGACAATTGAAAAAATAAAAGACCCCTTCAGTCCCTATCAGCCCCCCTTCTCACTCTCTACAATGAGCACACCACTCTCCTTCCAACATGAATATGGATCCCTCCTTTTCCATCAGTAAAAGAACTATCTAGACAGCTCCCTCCCTCTCTTCTAACACACAATTTCTCTCTCTCTCTCTCTCACACACACAGCTCCCTACCTGCCTCTCAGTTAGTTCTCCTCTTGGCCTTCCACTCCCACAACACAACACCCAATAGCAACAGACGAACTGAAGCAGGTTCAGATGGGAAGTCAGAGTCTAGTAAAAGGAAGAGTTTTCAGCAGCACACAGACAAGTTGGGGATGGGAAAAAACTCCCTCTAGATAACAGACCTGACTTTCCTACTTCCAGAATAGCACCTCCTGGGGCCATAATTCCCAAACCCTTAAATAAGATAATTCCCAGGTAACATTCCCCTGACAACTAGCCATTTTTCTAAGGGTTAAACCTTCTCAGTCAGATGCATCTTCGTTTAGTTCTCCTCCATTCTATGGATGTTACACAAACACTGCATTTTAGGCCTTAGGCAAAGGCATTACTTTACCAAGCTATTTGTCAATGTATTTTATTCTATGCAAGCATATACAGATGGTCTATATTAAAAACACCCTCAGGTTTTTCAAGCAAGTTACTATCTTGCCAGTCAGCTCCTGTTATCTTACTGTGCTTGGTACACTCATGCCAACAGGTGATTACTTTGTGCTACCTTGATAATAAGCTGATTATCTAAACATCTGAAAAAATGGTCTTCTGGAAAATTACATTGCATCTAATGAAGAACAGATGCTTCCCTTAAAGGAAAAAAATACAGAAACCTGGCTATCAGGCATGCGCTGGTATCTGGCTGGTATCTGGCTACCACTGGGAAATTAAAAGGATTGAAGTCCCAGAAATTATGAGTGTGTACTTTGGCTGTTGGGAAATTACTCACATAGAAGTCACCTCAAATCCAATAAGCTTTCCTCAAAGTTTGATTGTAATTGAGATTATAACTCTTACTTTAATCACTGCAGGAAAAAATACAAAAACACATGCACCAGACAAAATCCTAATTGGGGATAATAAGAAAGATGAATAACATATGGCTGTTTGTGTAGGTGCAAAGACTTTGTAATTTCTAAATTAAATTAAAGGGGAAAAAACACAGAGAGGTGGTCATGAACAGAATGCCCAAATTGTGGCAAACACAAACAAAACCTTTTTAAATTTAGACTAAACTAAAGTCAAGTCTATGATTTTGAACAGCAGCAATTATTTACACAAGATGTCTGATGATTTGGGGAATCTGTACAGTTTAGGAACTCTGGTTGACATTGTGAAGCTATTATGAAATTGTTGCATCATGGAATGCCCCCGTTTCTATGTGTGTCCACCGTCACTGACAAGATTTAAGTACATCACTCCCAGACCAGGGACAATAGCCCATTGTTAAGGACTATCAGCCCCTGGGTAGGCCTTACCTGGGGCGAACAAGAGAGTAACTGCATCCTAGGGGAAAACACTTCTCTCCAACTTCCCTCAAGAGGAGGGGTTGGGGATTGAAGAGTGGAAAGTTAGCAGCAGCAGAACAAAACTAACACATCAATGTGGTGATGCTAGCCTTTAAGAAAGGCTTACAGAAAGAAGACAATAATACACAGGAAATTTTGGGTCACGGAGGGGGAAAGGCAAGATCAGTCAAGGTCAGAGATGGTGAGGGACAGAAGACTCCATGTTTCAGAATACAAGTCAGACACTGAAGCAGCAGGACTGGGGACAACCCCAGATGGTCCTGTCCCAGTCCAAAGGATGCTACAGGCAGGGACATGCATGTAGGTGGTGTGTGTGTGTATATCATATGATTCAGTAAAGAGCAATGAGTTTAGAATACTGTGTAACATCTCTTTGTGTATTATGTTACACTATTCATGTGCCCCTTGAAGAAGTAAACTGTGGGCCCAGAATAGCCATGTAGCTGGAGGTGTAGAACAGTGTATTTAAGCTATGAGGGGTGAGGAAGTCTGAGGGGACTCCACTGGTTCTCAGGGCTGAGCAATGGGCAGTGTGGTTGCAGCTCTCAGGAGGAGGTACTAAACAGAGAATCTGCACCCCAAGAGTGTGCTTAGAAGTCCCAAAATAGCTCTGTTCAGACACTGGAGGCTTAAAAAATCTGAGGATTCAGCAGTTGGATCCACTCACCGCAGCCTCATCAGTAGGGCTCAATCAAATTCACAGCCTTGAAAAATGCATCATGGACCGTGAAATCTGGTCTCCCCTGTGAAATCTGGCTATTGAAGGGGGTTGCAGGATTGCCACCCATACTTCTGAGCTGCCTTCAGAGCTGGGCAGCCAGAGAGTGGACAGCAGTGGCTGCTGGCTGGGTGCCTAGTACTGAAGGCAGTGCGAGCAGCAGCACAGAAGAGAGGGTGGCATGGCATGGAGGTGGAGTTGTCATACCAAGGGGCCAGCCTTATGGGTGGGTGACATGGGCAACCCCCTCCCACCCATCCACCCACACACACACAGCCAGCCCAAGGCCCCTTTAACCTCCAAGTGCTGGGCCCAGAGCCAGAGGTGCCCCAGTCAGGGGCTCCTACTGTGCGCCGGGCTCCAGCTGCTAATCCTGGCTGGACTGGGGAGGTTCGGGACTTCCACTTTCCCTGCATTGGCTGATCCTGGAAACAGGTTAGACCAACCTCTGGGAACTTCCACCGGCTGCAGAAAGCTCCAAGAAGGCTGTCTGGAAGCCTACTCTGAAGGCTGCACTGCTGCCAGCAGCAGCACAGAAGTAGGGTGGCAATAACACATCCCCACTGCGGCAGCCTTGTGACCACCCCCCACAGTTACACCACCATGAAATTTCAGATTTAAATATCGGAAACCATGAAATTTAAGATTTTAAAAATCCTATGATTGTGAAATTTACCAAAATGGACTGTGAATTTGGTTGGACCTACTCATAAGTGACCAAGAGGGAGCATTCAACTGGACCAATGACAGCATAAACCTGAGAAAATTGGGTAATATATAACATAGGAATTAACATTTTGCACTTCTGTAGCACCCTACATCCAAGAATCTTAAAGAGTGCTTTATAAAACATTAATTCCTCAATACCTCTGTGATGCAGGTAAGTGTTATATAGGGATTTACTTCCCCTAGCACTAAAAGGCAACCATCTCTGAAGTGGAAAGCAGTAGCTAATTAATAGTCCTCAGTAACACTACATAATAGTTTAGGATGTGAAGTGAAGAAGAATTTTGTCTCCAACTGAAATAGAGGATTTACTGGAGATGGGGGAATAAAACTGGCTCCCACTCCAGGATCTTAACTTCTTGCTTCTGGCATGATGGAATAATCTACTGCACAGGAAAGTTTGTCTGCATAGAGCCTTCTTGGGGACTGGTCCATGATTGGAACTCAAATACTCAGAAACTAAGAATGACATCATACCTCATCACTCTACACTCCAAATGCAAAGCCCACCTCTTGTACTGTGCCTCCACAAACAACAACATGTATTACACTAGCTTTACACACATGCGTCTTTCCCTCTATGGAGAGGATTAGAGAACAAACCACACAACAGATGCTCACCATTTTGTGTAGTTTAGCTTCGGAAGGAGCTCAGACACTATGGTGATGGAGTGCAATGTAAGTACCTGAGCAGAACAAAGGAGAATGGACATCACTAAATTTAAATATAATCTGAACCTAATCACAGAAAACTGAAGTTTGCCTGTTGCTGAGCTCCCCATCCAACAAATCCCTTTGGGTAGCCTAATTGTTTAAAGAAGCTTAAACAAATAAGTAACTTGAAATTAATCTTTATGAAGCACAACTGAGATTATTAACAGGTAAATAGCAGCATGCCTCTAGGGCACTATACTGCCACCAGTAAAAATCTCATTATCCTTCTAAATTCTGTTTACTTATTTATTTAACATATATTTAATCTCATTTATTTAGTAAAGAACCAACTTATTTACTCCATGTTTATCGATATCATCAATTACAAAGGCACGTGTACTCCAACCAGAGGTAAGAGGGGATAATGGATGAACCTTGCAGGCCTGGCTCTGTTGGGTACATTGGGGAGTTCTTATAGTGGATGCTGTTCCTACATTGATCTCACCCTCTATTCTAGCCATTACTGCACATCTGCTTCTCTTGCTGCATCTACACTCTCCCACACAGTTCATCTATCATCTTACATTTCCTCTATCTCCACCATGAGATTTTCCCAGCCTCCATCTGACCTGGTTTCCCTGTTGCTATTTCTCTATCTACTGATGCTGCTATTTCCTCATTACATCCAACTGCCTCAAATTCCTTCATACATCCATTCTCCCTCCTGTTGCTATTTTCCCCATCTATCCTATCTTTTCATTCCTGCTTCCTGACCTTCTGTGACCCTAATAGCAAAGGGCACACTCTACATACTGTTGTTAGAGTATTTAGCCAAACAGCATCTTCTGAGGTATCATATAAAAACCGGCGACACACTGGTCATTATTATTATTGCATGATGTATGTACAGTTGGTGTGTGAAGAATTATGGATGTGTGCTGGAAATATGGTCTTAAAATAGGTTTCAGAAGCAGTGAATAAAAGAAGCTTATCTTAGACAAAAGAATGTGGGTTTACCTGTCTGGGTCAAGCTTTGTAAGTTGAAAGGACAATGAAAGTACATTAACATATAAGTCAAACAAAACACTCAAGCTAACAAGTGGGGGAGGAAACAATTTAGTGAGCACACCAGGCTACAGATTCTGCACCTCATGGAAGATTTTTTGGCTCTTAAGGAAAGGCAATGGGCTTTGGAAAATAAAAGGGAAGCAAAAAGACATTCTAGTTATCTGTTCCTTAGGGATAGGGCCCCCATATGTCCCGTTTTGGCCGGGGTCATCCTGTTTTTAAGCCCTGTCCCAGCCATCCCAACATTTTTGGCAAAAGCTGGCATTTGTCCCATTTATTATTGCCGATTTGATCAGTTGGCAAGAGCAAATGGGACAAATGGACAACATGGGATGGATCACCTGATGATTATCTGGCACGAACCACTGTCTGAAGACAGGATACTGGGCTAGATGGACCATTGGTCTGACCCAGTATGGCTGTTCTTATGTTCTTATGTAAATAGATATTCCAGACCACTTGGTCCTCGAATGAGTCCCTCACTCTAAGATCAAGAGGAAGAAACTCTCCACAATTTATGTGACTCTTGGAATTTGAGGGCCAGATGTTCACTTGGTATAAATCTGTGATGTTTCATTGATGGAGTTGCACTGATTACAGTAGTTTAGGCTCTCTCCCCAGATATCTAAAAACATCTTACATACTGAAGCAACAAGAAAGAGAAGACATCTTTACTACAGAAGATGACAGCAGAGATGGAAAGATATAATGTTCACAACAAACCCGGAAATATTCAAAATTTGGGCATTTTCCCATATTTCATTGTGAAATCAGCACTATTCTCTTCACGTGCTAAAATAGCACTGTTTCAAAACAAAAATTATTCACACTGTGCAATTTTGTTATTTTACACGTTTTTGCAGGCATTTTCAATATTTTTCCTAAAAACAAATGTTGCGGGACAGTGGCAGCAAAAACAAGAGAAAGCAATTTGGGAATAATGGTTCCTACAAATATCTCTAATTTCAGTTTGTTTCCTTCTACAGAAATGGTCTCATGTCCTGTAGTTACATTATTGTGTGTTAAAATGGTATATAAATTATTGTAGAACCCCATAGTAATTTTTAAAAAAAAGCTTAGCAGGAAGGTAAACTATAGATAAAGCCAGCAATTATATTTCCAGCGAGAAGGCCATTAAATTGAAACAATCAATCCCAACACAGGGTTAGAGTTGCATGTGAACTCCAGCCCCCAAGAACAAAACATACAAACATTATGGTTGACAAAAGACAACACAATAATAAACAGATTATTAGAGTCAGACAAGTTGGGAATTGAAAGCTCCTTCAGCAACACCTCAAAATCATGAAACACTAATGCATAAGGGATGTAAGAACAGGAATATAAAGGTGCACTTAACAGAATAGAGGTACAGGGGATGGCAAGTGAAGAGATGGAAGAGTACTAAACAAAACAATATTCCAGTGAGCCATCCTTGAGACTCCGTTCTAAAGCAATTTTCATGATGGCGCATAAATAGGGACAATAAAAGTCTCCAGGGAATTTCTCCCCATCTTCTGATCTGCAGAATGTTTGAACAGGGTAAATTGCTTAATTAATTTTTTTTAATAGCAATCATCACTGTAGGATACAAGGAGGATCATTTAAAATGTTTGTTAGTTATAGAAGAAACATGGCCAAATGTTTAAAATTAGGTTCAAGGCCAGACCCAAAGTCCACTGAAGACAAATGCACCCCCTCATTTCCTGAAGTCACTCTACGGCACCCTGCCTCTGTTTGCCCCCTTTGAAAGCCCTCTAAGAACTCACTCATTTCAAAGTTAGTTCAAACAATCCCCTCCTGGGGTCCAATATTGAAGTCAAGAGGCTTTGAATCAGGCCCTTCCAATAGTATCTCTATGCGAAGGGCTGTGTTTCAACGTGCTTGTACAGTGCTTAGTACTATGGATCCCCAGACCCCAATTGTGCCTCCTGGACACTACTGTAATATAAATATGAATAATTATTTCTGGCTCTGCCAGCAACCTGCTCTGCGGCCTCTGTTTTTCATGTATTTCTAAGGTGCACATCACTGGGATGGAATGAATAATGCATAACAATTTATTCCATTAATTCAGCCACAAATTATCTGCAAACAGATGGAAAATTTTACAAGTATATTCAATGTTGGAAATTATTTGAAGAGTGTTTTGTGTGAACATATAGATTACTCCTCAGTTATTTGGATAGAGTACGGCTTAGGGAACTCAGTATTCTTAATTCACTATTTGAGCTGTGATGTTTGGACTTTGCTGCATATCTGCACCATAACTGGAGGGAGTATTAACTCTTGGAAGGAAGCACTTCTGTGCCAGGAGCAAACAAATGAAGCCAGCACTGTTTTCTGCTGACCAAGAAAAAAATAAAGACTGCAACTTGCTCTAAAGAGGAGTTGGGCATGAACAGCAGGAGGCAACAAGAGCAGGAGAAATTTTGTACCACTTTAATAAACAATTTTAGTTAGAAATAAGTAAGTGAGCAGTCAGCAGTCTGAGGGTACATTTTGCGGCAGCACCCTGACTATACAGCCCAGGTGCAAGACAGATCACTCGGCCTGCATGTGAGGATTTCTATTTATTAGGTGTGGCTTTCCCTTTTGTTCTCTGCACAGACACCTCTACAGTCCATCTGGACTACGGGTATGCCTACACTACCTGCCGGATTGGCGGGCAGCGATCAATCCAGCGGGGGTCGATTTATCGCGTCTAGACTAGAGGGAATAAATCGACACCCAAGCGCTTTCCCGTCGACTCCTGTACTCCACTGCCACGAGAGGCGCAAGTGGAGTCGACGGGGGAGCGGCAGGAGTCGACTCACCATGGTGAAGACACCACAGAAAGTCGATCTAAGTACGTCGACTTCAGCTACATTATTCATGTAGCTGAAGTTGCGTAACTTGGATCGATTCCCACCCCCCCCAGTGTAGACCAGGCCTAAGACTATAAGGTTCCTTTTAAAACCCATCTTCACTGTGTCCCTAGTTAACAACATGGCATAAGCGAACATTGATTTAATTTCATTGACTGATAGTAGCTGGGGAGGTGGGGTGGGGGTGGCAGGAGCCACCTATCCCAATTGTATTTAAAATTTTCTGAAAAGGACTGAAAATCTTGAAGGGTGGTCACCTATATCTAGCCACTAAGAGGCATTCTGGAGTGAATGTAGCATACATAAAAGATGCCCGATTGTCAGTCCTGAAGATTGAAATTCACTCCTATTCCTCAGAACACACACACGGCAGAGGTAGCAATAATGCTTAACAAAACCTTCCCACCCACTGCTTTGCCAGCCATTGCAAATGGAGTTTGTGCTAGAGGGATGACCGGGTAGCTCAAAGTACATGGCCCATCCAACCCTTGGCCTCTCTGCTCAGACTGCCAATATGTCAGCCAATTAATATCAATTTAGGATGTGGACAAATGCCCATTGGAAACTAGACTGAGCGCTCCAACTCATTCCACATTGGCTATCAAACATCCTACCAACGGTAATGACACTCAGCATCTAATGACTGGCTGGATTTGAACCAGCGACCTTGAGGTGAAATATTCCAAATCCCATTACCTATCTCTTGTCTTGCAAATGCTTTTTACTGCTCGGAAGACAGAATGCTTCTCTGATCAATTTGTCATTCCATTCTCAAGTGCACATCCTTTCTCTGAGGGGGCGGGGCAGAATAAGAGGGGTGCATTCTCTAAGGGCTGTGTTTTCTTTTATGAATCCTACTTGGGAAACGATGGAGGTATCAAATGGAAGCACTGGCTGATCACATAAATCAGACTTCACTTAAGTAGTTAATGTCAACCATGAGTGGTGGGAGGAGAAAGAGGGGATACAAAATTAAATGTTCATTCCCAGAGCCCAGCACATCTTTTGTGCTCCAGAAGCATTTGAAAGAATATCAATCAACACAGAATATGAACTGACAAAGCTAATTCAGTGACTAGCTGTTTCATTTCAGTTGTGTCTTTCTCAATCTCCTCCGCCAGGTAACATGGCATTTCCTTGAAAGTTACACAACAAATCAAATAAGTGTGTGTCTTGGGGGGTGAGGGGATGGGGTATAAAATTTATTACTGCCTAAAAGGGAAGGTGACTCATAAGAGAGTGGCGTTAACAAAATGACAGCATGAGAGAGGGCTCTGAACTGGTTCTAATGATCTAATGACTAATATCGTCCATTAAGGAAAGCAAGGCCAAGATCTCTCTTGCTGATTAACGTCATATCTTATCCATGTTTTTAATAAAAGTTTTAATATATACTGCTCCACAGCAATCTACATGTTTAATTAAAACCCTGAAAGCTCCCAGAGAATGTTCATTTCACTTCACCAGATGAAATACTGAACTGTCTAATGCATACTAGGGTTCTGGAGGCAGCCAGAGGAAGAAGAAAAGAGAATATTACTGTACTAAATATAGGAAAAGCACCTATCTTAAACCTGACATCTGTTAAATATGGAGTGTGAAACCTCTAGTCAAGATGACAAGAATTTTTAATAGTAATATTTTGTGATGTAGATGTTTTATTAATGCTTGATAAAAGGTACATTATGCAAAATGGAGATTTTAAAATTGCTTTGGGATCTTACTGGTTGAAAAGGTGCTATATAAATATTGAAGGCCAAGTTCTGCTCTTACAGCTAAACAGGTGTAAATCCAGAGTAACACCATTCAATTTAATGGAGATACACCAGTGTAAATTTAATGTAACTGAGAACATAATTTGACCATCAGTTATTCTATATACTGTATATTTATTACAAAATTTCTTTTTAAACCCTTCAATTCTAAACCTAGGAGGTGAAGAACCTACCTTTTTGGTGTCTGACCAAACAATGCACATAATCAATACAATAATACTAGTAACTAGAAACAACTCAGGCTAGCACTCTATAAATACCTTAGGTAAGGAGACAGTATGCAAGTCATCATAAAATTTATTGTAGCATAATTACAAAATCTATTTTCAGTTAAACTCACTCATAACCTTCTGCACAAATTGAAAATGGAAGCCACTTGCCGAATGCTGTGTGACTAACTTATCTGAATGCTGACAGGCCAGTCAATGCATTCAGAAACATGCCATGACTGACTTATTGCTACAACGATAACTATACTCTTGTATCTGAGATACTGCATATTTTCTTATATTATAGGGAAATAGTGTGGTAACAAAAATCATTGTTTGGTAACTGTGGTCAAATATTAACATTGCAGTGCTAACCACTGTACAGGACTTTACACATTATGATTTTGTTTTATATGTAAACTTTTGTTTCCAATATTCTTACTCACTATCTCTTTAATCTCATTCTTTGATAATAAACTTATTCTTGTTTTCCCTATAAATATATCTAAGTTCTGTTTGTTCAGCAAAGCTGCGTTCTAAGGCATAACTAGTAAGCTGGTGTGTACTGTTCCTTTGGGAACAGCAGGCCTGGCAATTCTGAGCGTTTGGTAGATAAGAGGCTGGACAGTACATGAAATGCTCAGAGGATTCACTAACTTGTAGAGAGGAGGTGAGGCCTACTGTGGCCTGAATGTGGGGGAGGAACGCTTACATTGCCAGATGCTGGTGTAGTCAGGGAGCTGATACATGGCAAGCATGGACAAGATTTCCTCATGCTAAGGGCAGGCAATAGCAAAGTGGGGTGCCTCACAACCCTGGGTACCATGGGAAGCATCACAGTCATGTCTACCATAGACTTGCTCTTCTACTATTACTATTTAATTCTGGTAGTACCTGTGATGCGGTAGGAGCTTTCGAAGAGAAGAAGAAGCCCCAAGTCCTGAGGAGTTCACAGTGTAAACACAGATGGAAGGTACTAGATGGAAGGGAAGCAACAAATACACAGCTGTGATAATGTACATATATAAGTAGGACATATAAAATGTGCCCTAGTTACACCTCAAGGATCACACTGTCATTAAGTTTCTTATAGACATCACAATAGAGATGGGTCTTCAGGAGGGACTTAAACATGGAAAGGGGGATGAGGGCCTTGCATAAAAGCTCAGGAAGCTCTTTTCCTGCATACAACAGAGGAGCAGCTCTTTTTACATTTCACAATGATATTGATGACCAGTGACACAGGCTTTTATTAGAGACCTCACATGACACCCTTTGGTGAAATAGACTATAAACACCAGACCCAGGGGATTCCCAGAACCCTTAAACATCTCTTATGCTCTCAGCTGGTTGGTATCAAGAGATCTGTGGGTAAAAATTAGTTTTCCTGATGTCCTTTCAAAATTACACCAGGGGAGTAGGCCAGCCTCTCTGATAGGAAGTGCTGCAAATCCCCCATTAAGAGACCCAGGAATGGAGCTAATTGTCTGTCTGGTTCTTGAAACAGAAAGCACTGAGATTGCTATAATTTGGTGATGTGCTAAAAGTAAACTCTACAATCAACCTTTGCACTTTGATTTTGGCACCTGAATTTTGTTTCTGCAAAAGCAGACAGAACAGTCTCAAAGGCTGGTTATGTGGTGGCAAATCCAAGAAATGCTATTTTGTTCAATGGCCAGGTTCCTAAGGGAAAGATAATTTGGGGAAAGTTGCCTGTGACTGGCTAAGAGGATTTTTTTTTTTATAAAGAGTAGAAGTATTCCATTTGGTGTAGCTCAATTGACTGTATGTCAATAACGGCTGTTTTTTTTGTTTTGTTTATGTAACTAACGTTTTTTCAGACTAACTGATATAATGGGTAGGCTTTAAGAGCTTTTATACCTGCCATATCATGCTTTGAGCCCTGGATGAAACACATGTATGTAACAAATTTATGTGCAAAGTATTTGTAAGTAATGTAATTGCCACACATTTTAGTCCTGTCTCTGTTTAACTGGCTGGAGCAATTTTGGATCTCAGGCATTGTTCTTTTCATAGGGAGGGCTTTTCAAGCAATAGAAAATACTCCATTTCCCCCCAAAAAATAAAAATTAGTGTGGATGAAAGGGTCTGGGTGGACAAGTCCAGGTAACAGAGTTCTCTGCCCACTGAAAATATCTAGTGTTGGCACTGGACAGCACCATTACAATCTTCCCCCATGCTGTCCCACCAATGTGTCTCAACACTGATCTTGGCCAACTTCTGGGGTCAGGAGTGGAAGTCATTCTCTCTGCCCATTCAAATCCTTGACCTCACTACTGTCGCTGCCTACCTGGATGACAAACAACAACAATTATGGCAATAGTGTTGCTGTTCTGGACACCATCCCCAACTAACAATTGGAAAGAGACCAAAGACGGATGCTGTCATAAAAATAAAGGGAAGGGTAACCACCTTTCTGTATACAGTGCTATAAAATCCCTCCTGGCCAGAGGCAAAAAAGTATCTTGTCTTTTCATTGGTCATTTTGGTCAAGTGCCAGTGAGGTTATCTTAGTTTCTTAACCCTTTACAAGTGAAAGGGTTTTGCCTCTGGCCAGGAGGGATTTTATAGCACTGTATACAGAAAGGTGGTTACCCTTCCCTTTATTTTTATGACAGATGCCTTTTTGGAAGATATGCTTTTGTCAAACAAGTTATTGGGCTCAATGCAAAGGTAACTGGATGAACTTCAGTGGCCTGTGTTATACAGAAGGTCAGACTAGATGATCTAATGGTTCCTTCTGGCCTTAAAATCTATGAACTAATTCATATCATACAGGCCACCAAGCAGAACTCATTGTCCTCCGATTTTCAACCACTACCAAGATGGTTTGGTAGAGAAAAGAGCTATTTACTCCCTGTCAGGGCAGCACTGATCACTAGAGTACATTGAATACCAACTCCATTCACAGAAGCAGTTTGTAAGTAAAACCCTGGGTATGATAGGCAATATCCAATAGAGTACTGCATTACTGATCTCTTAAAAAAACATGATAGATGCCCTTGCAAAGATCTGGAAGTGCATTTCAGACAAGCACTCAAAAGTTGTGGTACTTATATAAACCGTCTGACCCTTCATAATCTACAATACTGGGTCAGAAACACTCAAATGCTCTAAGGTATAATCATTTCAGCACTTCCACTACTGGTGCTGTCTGGAATCAGAAAGAATAAAAGATATGTGAAAAGTTGGGGGGAGGAGGCAGGGAGGGGAACCAATCAACACAGGAATGTGAAATTACAATACATGATCTGATCACAGGTCCAGCACTTTTAGGGTCTTGCCTTTGGCAGTAGCCAATAATACAAGATGCTTCACAGGAAGGCAAAACACCACCACCACCACCACCACATATAACCCAGCAATAGAATATTGATCATGGGGAAAGAATTCCTTCCTGATTCTAATGAACACATATTGCTACAAAGTTTGAGACTGACTTGCCCTTATATGACTGTACCAAAAAAAAAAAAAAAGTCATCTTGCATATTGGATCTGATCCTGGACTCCTTATTCAGCAAAACACCCACAGAAGCAAATGGGAATGTTGAAGGCACAGGGGCAAGGTCTATTCCTTTATCTGAGTGAGTTCATCCATTTGTTGCATTTAGTCCCTACATAAACTGCCCTGCTGCTACTATACATAAAGGGATTTATTTAGATTTATTGTGCCTATCAATCTTTAAGCTCTTACAACTGTTTCTAAAATTTTATACACTAAATCAAATATATCAAGACAGTTAGAATGATCTCACTCACAGGCCCTTCCCAACCTTAAAGCAAGGCATCAAAATGAAACATTTACAATATGTCAAGAACATACTCTGGCCAGAACTCCCCTCCAATACATCCAGTCTAGATTAACCCCCATCAAGTTCCTTGCCTCTGGAGAACAGGAAGCTAGTGCAGCATGGTATGGTATGCCTAGGTTGTCAGTGAATCTGAGCTCTGGCAAACCAAGAAAAGAAGGGAATGGTAGAGTGAAGGACATCGTACGCAGAACACCCTGCCCAAAATACCCCTGCCTTTCAAACCCAGGGGTTAGCACAGTCCTCTCATGGTCACAGCTGCTGCAGTGTCAAATGGGGGAAAGACACCATCTCTCCAATAGCCAGAAACTGAATCACTTAAGATTTTATAGGTCAACAATGATCCCATAAAGTTCACATGGAAATCAACTGGCAACCAGAGCAGAAGTGCAATGTGCTCTCTGGGTGAAATGGCACTTTATGAGTACTCCACCAAATTCTGCATTAGCTGCAATTTCAAGATGTTTTTAATCAGCAGTTATCTAATCTGAAGGGGACAAAAATGGTGGGGAAAATAGTATGGGATTATGTAATTAAAGACTGTATAGTTATGTATATGCACAAGGGGCTAAATTAAGGTTGCACAGACTACTGCTGTATGCACACATACAGCACTTTCCAGTTGAGAACCTCAATGTTCTTAACAAGAATTTAATTTACCCTCACAGAGTATATAGAGTATTATTTCCTTTTAATGATGAGGAAATTGAGGCACAGCAAAATTAAAATGATTTGCCAAAGTTCAGTCTGTGGCACACCAAGCAGAACTGGGATTAGAATTTAGACATTTCTGACCAGCCCTTCCTCTGCCATATTGCTTTCTGTGTACAATAATTGGATCATAAACAGGGTGCTAAGTAAAGAGAACTGTACGATATGGTGGACACTATTTTAAAGTAGTGTGATATCTTTCCTCTAAACCAGTTTAGTGTTTGTTTGGGAAAAACCCTTTCTTACAGCAGAGTCAAAGAATTTTGGGTTTTATAAACATAAAATTGTATTGTGCAAGTATTAGAGAAAATTAAGTCTTTATTATGCTTATTTTGTAAGCATTTAAGTTTCAGATTTTATTGTTCTTAGGGAGGGAAATGATGACAAAAAAATAAATAAGGACACAGATCACTGGGGGAGAAAATATCCCTTCAGCCTCCACAGTATGGGTGAGCAAGCCTGAAAACTTTCACTTTGCAGTTAAGATGCACAATCTGACTATCTCTAAAACAGATGGCAGCCCATGAAAGTACATCATCTAAGGAGGAAGTGCTGCTGATAGAAGAGAGCTGGGTGTATGGACACACAGGCAGCCTTCTTGCTCTGCTGCAGTGATTGCTTTGGAGAGTCTTTGTTGGTTACTTCCCTGTATGTCTAGCTCAATACAGTCCAGGGATGTGATCCCAGACTGTGGGTTTTCTGGGTTAGTGCTAGAGCTGATTGAAACATTTTTTGACAAAAACCCCTTTCCCTTGAAAAATGCCAGTTTGTCAAAATCAAAATGTTTTGCACAAATGTATAGGTTTCAATGAAAATTTCATTGGGAAGGTTTCTCAGATCCAGGATATGATTTCTGGTCAAAACCAAAGAGAGAGAGAGACACCTTGCTCTGCTCCTGGGATAGTGCAACTACTGCTGTACCCATTGCCCAAGGTAAATTATAAGGTGCCAACCTAACCCTGTGGGATTTCGTAGAGAATGATATCTCTGCTGTAGAATTGCATATAATCCCATACAGAAGAAAGATGATCATTCTTTGTTAAACTCTAGAAGACTTTTTCATAAGGTAAATAAATAAAAGAAGATTCTGTTTAAAGTATCAAACTAGCCACATGCAGATTGTGCTACTTCAATATATTTCACTTGCAGCAAAAATAAATCAAACTCGTCGACTGTGCTGTTTTTGTGACTCCATTGAAGAATTTTTTAGAAGCTGCTGCCACTCTATATTGATTTTATATGAAGTCATTTAGAATCTCTATCTTGCTGTATCCAGTAAGGAAAGGATTTAGCAAACAAACAAAAACAAACAAACAAACAAAAAAACCTCAAAACCACAAACAGGGAGGAATCAAATTTTTTAAAAAGAGACACTGACAAGATGAAAGCTACATGTTAATAGTTACACAGGCATAGATTTTTTCCCAACACTTTTATTAATTTAAAGAAAAACTAGAATCGAGATCACTTTTCATCATTTATGCCATTTAATCTTTGCACTTCTTTCCCCAGAGTCAGTGAATGTAGACTAATCAATTTCACTTTCCCATTAATAATGTGTTTCATCTTTTAGTTCTTTTTGCTCTAGTAAAATCGTACTGTACATGGGTTCCCAAGCCTTGCAAAGTCATATTTCAATTATTTAAAAATGTTTGTTGAATTAAAAAAATTTAGATACATACACTCACTCTCTCTCTCATATATAAAATATGTTCACATACCTACACATGACCTACATCACCCCTTCTGTACTAACCCCCCCTCATTTCATCCTACTGTGGGAAGGGCTTGCCCTTGGTAGCCAAGTAATGCCCCTAAACCTGGCAGATCCACAGGTATCTATGGATGCCATGTGAAAAACTAGTGCCTCTGTACTTCCTCTTGTCATCAGAATCCCCTTCCCAGCTCCTTTGCAGCCTGACTCCACTGGAATAGCAGATGAGATAATGTGCATCACCCAGCCCCACCCCACTCATTTCTCCCTTGACTCTCTGAGGCTCCACCCCCTTCATGCACATACTTCAGGAGGAATGTCTAGTTCTATATTAGGGCTTGGAACTGAGCCACATCAATTCTCCTACAAAACCTAATTTTTGAGCTCAGATCTGTTTGTATGTTAAAATAAAGACAAAGCAACCTCTGCACTGGAGAAAGTGAGCTTTCTGGGCATCAGGCTCTGTATACTGGCATGATTTCTTTCCAAAATAAAGTTTATCAGCAATGACTTTGGCTTTATATCAACATTATATATTGCAAACTAGTGCATCTGTATTGGAAAAACAAATAATTTACTTTAGCAGTCTACAACATTTACTAGAAAAAAAAATTATCAGAAGTAATTTCCCTCCTTTCCTCCGATGAAGTGAGCTGTAGCTCACGAAAGCTTATGCTCTAATAAATTTGTTAGTCTCTAAGGTGCCACAAGTACTCCTTTTCTTTTTGCGAATACAGACTAACACGGCTGCTACTCTGAAACCTGTTACTTATTTCTTGTAAACCTGGAGTGTAGACTCTTTCCTTTCTATAAGCCCCATCTCACTGAGCAGCTCCATGGCTCTGAGTAAACACCCAGATGAAATTCTGGCCCCATTGAAGACAATGGCAAAACTCTCACTGATGCCAGTGGGGTCAGGATTTCATTCCATCCCATTAAGATCTAGGGCCAGGTTTTTAGAGGTGTGTAGATGCCTTTGAAAATCCCACTAGCCATCTATCTGTATATTCAGGTGCCTAAATACCATAAAATGTTTGGTTCCTAGTCTATAGCAGAAGTCTGTGCTGTAACTTGATTTTGTTTTTCAAACCTACCAGACTGCAGTATAAAATAATTAGCAGAATGTTCTCTTACAACATTCAAATTAAAGCTTTTCTCTAACTTGAATGTAGCGTTACACAATTACAGTATACATTGTGCTTTTCTTCTGAGGAAAGATTAACTAATGTGATGTAACTCAATGTTACACAAATATGGGTATAGGCATTTTGTAGCATAAACTATGTATCTGTTTAAGAAAGTATTATATATAGGGTGGTTAGATTCACTTTTCAGTTGAAATAATGTACTACTCCTGTTTGATCCCTTTTATCTGTGTTCCCTGCAAGTGGTGCAATAAAAACCTTTAACTGTTTTGTTCTCCAGAAACCTTAGGGCTTGTCTACACATACAGCATTGCAGGGTGTCTGGTAAAGATGCTCTATGCCAATGGGAGAGAGTTCTCCCATCAGCATAATAAAACCACCTCCACGAGCAGCAGTAGTTACGTTGGCAAGAGAATGTATCCCGCTGATATAACATTGTTCACACCAGCACTTATGTCGGTGTATCTTATGTCACGGGGGGGGGGGGGAGGTATTCACATCCTGAGCAATATAAATTATGCCAGCATAAACTGTAGTGTAGACATAGCTTCAGATTTCTTGTTCAGAAAGTCTAATAGTGATATGCATGTCATTATAAAAGGTGTCAAAATTTGAGTAATGTGTGCCATAATGAAAGCTGTTGTACTTAAATATAGTTCTAACAAGTACATAAAACATCACTTTAATTAATAAAACTGGGATGCAAATGAAAGGCTTCTTCCAGTTACAGAATGTATCCCACACCTCACAGAGATTTGGAGATTATTGCAAGAGAAACTGGTAGCTTCTCACTATTCCAGATTGGAGCTAGAATGAAGGGGCAAGAGGAACAGGAAGCTGTATCTAAAAGGACACTGTCAAATAGTTTTAAATATAAAGGGTAAAACATGCTCTTGAATGTGCAATGGTGGAGAATCTCTTGGCAATGGAGCTAACTTTGTTCTGCAGAGTAAGGTGGGGGGGCAAGGGGGGGCACGGAGAGGCAGGACTGAGTGGTGAGATGTAGAGAGTGTTGCCCCGCATACCTGATGGGCAGTTTTGCTGTGTGCTTCAGAAAGTGGGTAATGGACATGCAAAGGGAAGGGTGAAGCAGAGTCCTGAGGATCTGCTACTACCATAGACATCATAAAAAAAATTCTCATGGTATTTGCAGCCTGTCTGCAAGTGATTACAAAAAAACCCCCACAATACAAGTTTCAAGATTTGTGGGTCCTACACATGCTTACCACAAGATGTTGTGTACCCCATGCAGGGAATCAAATGCCCCATCAACAACTATGTGGGTGAAACCAGACAATCACTATGCTCTGGAATGAATCCACACAGAAAAAACGATAAGACAAAAAGATACCATATCATCTATAGTTGAACACTTTTCACAAAGCAATCATTCCATATTGTATCTTTCAATACTTTTCCTTAAATGAAACCTGCACAACACCTTCAAAAGGCAAGCCTGGGAACTTAAAAACTTAAAACTCTGTTAAGTTGGTGGGTTTTGGCATCTATCAGGGACACTGATTTTATGGCTCATTACAACAATTTGTAACACACCACACTGCCTGCTACCCTTAATTGCCCACTTCAAACCCTTCATGCATAACAATCTAACCCCCACCTGCCCACTTCAGGTCAGGTGACTACACTGAATGCTCCTTACTCCTTTTTGCTTAACAATTTGTTCCAACTTGTATTTAGCTCAGAAACTCTATTTGCTTCTTTCCCCCAAGCTGAAGAAGAGCTCTGTGTTGCTCGAAAGCTTGTACCTTCCAGCCATAGAAGTTGGTCCAACAAAAGATATTACCTTGATTGTCTGATTTCAGAGTAGCAGCTGTGTTAGTCTGTATCTGCAAAAAGAAAAGGAGGACTTGCTGCACCTTAGAGACTAACAAATTTATTTGAGCATAAGCTTTCGTGAGCTACAGCTCACTTCATCAGATGCATGCAGTGGAAAATACAGTGGGGAGATTTTATATACACAGAGAACATGAAACAATGGGTGTTACCATACACACTGTAAGGAGAGTGATCAGGTAAGGTGAGCTATTACCAGCAGGAGGGGAAAAAAAACAAAAAAAAAACCCCAACCTTTTGTAGTGATAATCAAGGTGGGCCATTTCCAGCTGTTGACAAGAATGTGTGAGGAACAGTGGCGAGGGGGGGAATAAACATGGGGAAATAATTTTACTTTGTGTAATGACACATCGACTCCCAGTCTTTATTCAAGCCTAATGTAATGGTGTCCAGTTTGCAAATTAATTCCAATTCAGCAGTCTCTCTTTGGAGTCTGTTTCTGAAGTTTTTTTTGTTGAAGAATTGCCACTTTTAGGTCTGTAATCGAGTGACCAGAGAGATTGAAGTGTTCTCCAACTGGTTTTTGAATGTTATAATTCTTGATGTCTGATTTGTGTCCATTTATTCTTTTACGTAGAGACTGTCCAGTTTGACCAATGTACATGGCAGAGGGGCATTGCAGGCACATGATGGTATATATCACATTGGTAGATGTGCAGGTGAACGAGCCTCTGATAGTGTGGCTGATGTGATTAGGCCCTATGATGGTGTCCCCTGAATAGATATGTGGACACAGTTGGCAATGGGCTTTGTTGCAAGGATAGGTACCTGGGTTAATGTTTTTGTTGTGTGGTTGCTGGTGAGTATTTGCTTCAGGTTGGGGAGCTGTCTGTAAGTAAGGACTGGCCTGTCTCCCAAGATCTGTGAGAATGATGGGTCGTCCTTCAGGATAGGTTGTAGATCCTTGATGATGCATTGGAGAGGTTTTAGTTGGGGGCTGAAGGTGATGGCTAGTGGCGTTCTGTAATTTTCTTTGTTGGACCTGTCCTGTAGTAGGTAACTTCTGGGTACTCTTCTGGCTCTGTCAATCTGTTTCTTCACTTCAGCAGGTGGGTATTGTAGTTGTAAGAATGCTTGATAGAGATCTTGTAGGTGTTTGTCTCTGTCTGAGGGGTTGGAGCAAATGCAGTTGTATCATAGAGCTTGGCTTATGCTTCTGCTCAAATAAATTTGTTAGTTTCTAAGGTGCCACAAGTACTCCTTTTCTTTTTACCGTGTCTGAGAGATTTTCAGCCCAATTTTGAAGCCTCAAGAGGGATGGAAAGTTCAGAAATGTGTCAAGGTCAGGTATGTACAACACACCAGACCTTTAGAGGTACTAATAATGGGGGTTTGGTACCATTTGCTTCTGATTAGCAGAACATCTGAGCATATAACTGTTATCACCATCATAAAGTCCACTAAGGACTTTGCTATTGTAATTAATTTTATGTGAAAGGTGCTAAGTCTAGACTCACAAAGGGATTTAGACACCACTGGCATTTACAAAACCACTGCTCAGCTGCTGCCTAACCCTGTAGACACTTACGTTTCAGCTAGTAAAATCCCCATGGCATCTAAGTTTCCGCCAGTGGACATGCGCAAAGCGGCCTAAACTTTGACACTGCAGAGTTGTTTGGCACTGTAAGTCACTCCTAAGCCCCAGTGGGATTCTCAGAATAGGCCTTGTCCTGCCCATTTCACCTATGGGGGGCCAATCTGGTAGTCTTAACTCAGAGCACACTTAACCTACACAAAAGACAGTCAATGGCAAGAATCTGGGGAGTTGGCTCATGGGGTGAATGTGTCTCTCAGAATAGCCTATAGCCCAATGGTTAGGTTTGAGAATTGGTGGGAGAACTTTTTCCTCAGTTATAAAACTGAGGTTTGCACTGGAAAAAAGCCAGCCCAGGAAATGGCTTCCAGATATACATATGAAAATTTTAACAAACAAAAGGAAAAAAGCCAGCTTTTCTCCCTGACACTGTTAACAACCATTAAACACAATAGTTATTAGAAAGTATCCTCATATCACAAATAAACTCAGAACCCAAATCTGTTCTCCCTTCAATTTTCTGTGCAATGTAATAAAATCTCTCTTATTAATTATCAGCTTCATCATCAACGGACAGTCTTAATCATGAGTGTCTGCAGTTCAGAACACTGTGGCAGTGTTGACAGGGAATTTTGCATTTCATGTAATTGGCCAGGTAATTAGAATACAACATCCTTAATTGCACAATTACCAAAAGCAAACTGCATAGCTCACAACACAAGATTGTTGGGAGGAGCACAGGGAAACCAGCCAGGCTGCTGAGTGCCTATTTTCACCTCATCAGAACATATTTAAATAAATACTACAAGTGGCTTGCTGCCACTGCGTTCTACTGTAAGATTACTGAACACAAACCACAGCTCCCTTCATTCTAGCTTGTAAAAATATATTCAGGAGAATTGCACAGACTTCAGGACATTAAAATCCATTAAAAAACAAGCCAACCCCCGTAAAAGGATTTTGGAAAGTGAAAAAAGCCCAGCAGTCTGCCAGCAACACAGAGGGCCAGAGCCTCAGCTGGTGTCAATCAGCGGTGCTCCACTGAATTCAATGGAGCTACACTGATTTACAGAAAGCTGAGGCTCTGGCTCATCAAGCTCGGGTTGAGAAGTGATATCAGGTTGAGCATACCCCGGACTTGAGGAGGAGTTAGACACATCGTAAAATAATAATCACAATAATACAAATTAAAGCACTCAATCTTAAAAGAGAAGAGAAGGAGGCTGTCTAACAAGTGGCTCCCAACTCATCAGTTTAGATACTAGAGTGATGGATGCACTAGAAATACTGAGGAGATCTATATACCAATGTGCAGTGGCAATCAAAAAAGCTAAAAAAATGTAGAAACCATCAGGAAAGGGATTGATAATAAGCCAGAAAGCATCATAATGCCACTATATAAATCCACAGTACACAGCTTGAATACTGTGTGCTGTTCTGGTCACCTCATCTCAAAAAACAAAGATATACTGTATTAGAATTGGAAAAGGTTCAGAAGAGGGCAACAAAAATGATTAGGGGTATGGAACAGCTTCCATATGAGGAGAGGTTAAAAAGACTAGGTCTATTCAGCTTAGAAAAGAGACAACTAAAGGGGTGGATCTGAGAGAGGTCTATAAAATCATGGATGGCGTGGAAAAAGTGAATAAGAAAGTACTGTTTGCCCCTTCACAGAACACAAGATCTAGGGATCAACTGATTAAATTAATAGGTATCAGGTTTAAAACAAACAAAAGGAAGTGCTTTTTCACCCAAGGCACAGTTAGCCTGTGCAATTTGTTGCAGTGGATCTTGTGAAAGCAAAGTATAACTAGATTCAAAAAAGAACTAGATAAGTTCATGGGGATAGGTCCATCAATGGCTATTAGCCAAGATGGTCAGGGATGCAACCTCATATTCCGGGTGTCCCTAAACTTCCACCTGCCAGAAACTGGGACTGGACAACAAGGGATGGATCACTTGAAATTGCCCTGTTCTGTTCATTCTCTCTGAAGCATCTGACACCGGCTGTTGTCCAAAGTCAGAATACTGGGGTAGACAGAGCATTGATTTGACCCAGTATGTCTGTTCTTATGTTCTTCTAAACAGCAAGCCTTAATCTATATTACAAACTCTTCCACCCCCCTGAGCAATGTAGTTATACCAACCTAACCCCTGTTGTAGACAAAGCTGTATCTATAGGACAGCTTCTCCCGTTGACATAACTCCACCTCTTGGGGAGGTCAAGTACTTACACTGACGGGAGAAGCTCTCTCATCAGCGTAGGTGACAACTCCACTAAGCACTGCTGCAGTGCTTTAAGTGTAGACAGGCCCTCAATCTACAATGAAGCAATGTCAGTAGAGACTATTCATCTGCCTCTCTCTTCCCTTGACCTGGAGAAAGATTAAGAGCCACAGCAATTATCCTCTACAGGGAAGAGGCCACATGTGGGGTTAATGACAATCTACTGTTCATGTAAGGAATTGCAGAAAGAACAGGCAGCAACCAAAAGTCATGAAACCAACAAATTGCCTACTAAATTGCACTATTCAGTCATGCTGTTTTTGTTTCTTCTCTTCCCATATCTTCAGACCTATCTGTACAGGAACCAGCATACTGTGATCACTATACAGAAAGTAAATAATTAGAGGGAGCCTTGGGATCCCAAACAGAACAGCATTCAACCAGGATCAAAAATAATATCCACCTAGCAGAAGGGGAAAAAAACAACACACATCACAGTTAGTGAGCTGTAGCTCATGAAAGCTTATGCTCTAATAAATTTGTTAGTCTCTAAGGTGCCACAAGTACTCCTTTTCTTTTTGCAAATACAGACTAACACGGCTGCTACTCTGAAACCTGACATCACAGTTAGTCACCTGTTCTACAGCAGTAAGGTTTCTCTTCACCCAAGAAGTGTGGTGAGTGAAGCAACTCATTTATATGTAGTTTGGAAACCACTTGTTAAGGCCATTTGTTATCACTGTTGGTCAGTGGTTAGAGCAGGGAATTGAAAGCCAAGACTCCTATCCTCAGCTCTGTTCACAGCTCACTATGTGCCTTTGGACAAGTCACTTGGCCTTTCTGTCTCAAGTTTCTTGAATGTAGAATGAGTCTAATACATTTACGCATCTAACAGGAGCATAATGAAGATTAATTCATGCTTGTAAAGCACTAAGATCTTTGGATGAGAAGCACTATTCTAGTACAAATTATTATTCATCTGGATGAAAGGTTTTCTGTCATTGGAACATTATCTTTTGTTCTGCCAAGCTAACTGCCTTACACTCTCTCTGCTGGCATTACTCAAGTTGAATTTTTCCTTTTCAGATCATTTGGCTACTGCTTTTTTTTGTGGATCACAGTTTAACACTGATTACTGCATGCTACTGAGAGAATTTTTAAAATTTGTCTTTATTTTAACCCTCTCTCTGAATCAGGATGAACCCTGGATGTGAACAACTCTAAACTTCTGTCATTTGAAATCAACCTCTAGATCCAAGCTTTACAGCTTGTTTTCATCCCTATCAAACCAAAGAAAATGTTCATAAGAACCTCTGACAACCTTATTTTCAGGAGTATTGTGTGCTCCCAACTACAGACGAAGTTAACGAGAGCAGCAGATGCTCTGCACCTCTGAAAAATCAGTCCCTCTGCATGCTAAACACAGTGGGTCTGATTCTGACTTTACATGGGTTTTACACAAGTAGAACTCTACTGACACCAATGGAATTGCTCTTGATTTACACAAGGATGAGAGAAGAATCAGGCCTACTGAAATTCACATAATTCTAGTCAGAAAGTTCTCCAGGCAAGACTACCTAGTGGTGCTCCATCTGTCAAAAACTCTTCTTAATCCAACTCACCTTCTTAAAAATTTGAAGGGCCTGTTGCTGGATACTATTCAACTGGAAACTGGCCCAATATCCAATGTGATAGGATAGGAAGAAGACTATGACTATGTTTACATCATAGCTTCTGGGCCTGCTCACTGGGGCAATTGCCTGTAAATCCAAGTAGCATAGATCCTATGGTCCTGCTCTGTTCCTTTTATGACCCCCTCTCCCAAAGCCCTATCTAGTGAGGAGTCCCTTTGCAGCTGGGCTCTGTAACATGTTATGGATGTGCATCTGTCTGCATGGGCTCCCTAGATCCTGCCACTTGTAGTGGAAGTACAATGGTTAATTTCTGTGTGGCACCCTCTCTGCCCATGGAACAGAGGAGACTATGGGTGGGTAAAGCCCTCCCCCTCCTTTTTTTTTTAAATGAAAACTATAATTTTGGGGCTTGTTGATGTCCCTGGAAGGCACTCAAATTTGGGGACAAAATAATGATTTTTAAATCCTTTAACAAACAAGCACTGCAGAAATCTGCTTCCCTCTTTGGCTGGGCAGAACAAAGGGAACTTTCACAAGGAGAAACTAATTCAATTGCTTGTTGCCTTAGTGTTCTGAGTACATTAAACTTGCACAATATGATTCCCTCTGGAAGAAGAAGAAACCCTGAGCCAGACATAATCATTAGGCAAAAGAAGTCATGTTTATATTGTTCAGATATAATCAGAGTCTATTTGTCCTCATCAAACTAATGTTTGAATAATAGTTGTTCAAAAGATATAGTTTTTCCATCTTTTTGTGAGACTAGAAAGATAAATATTGAACTCCTCACTTCTGCAGAAGGCTCAGTTTAGCAGAATGGAAATTCCTGTACTACATCATAAACAAGTAACAACATGATAATAAATATACTGTACAAAAACCACAAGCTACTTTAGAGGATTGTGCTAGTTCTTGCATACCCTATGTCTCACACACACAGCACACAAACCTAAAGCCTTTCAAATGCATTAAAGATATAAACGCTGGGTAATCAGCAGTCTGTTTCAATTCCAAGTTCACATAAATTCACCAATACAGATAGCTGGAACCTCCACAGTTTATTTAATAGATTAGAATCAAAATATCCAACTGCTGTTTTGTTCTTTTGATCCTCAGAAATAAACATAACTCCATGAACTTCTATGGGGCTAATTTGACTTACACCAGTTGAGGATCAGGTCTCAGGTACATTTAAAATTTTTAGCACACATGATCAGTCAATGAATTTGCTACAAGCCAAGGACTACAACTTTATTTGGCTGTGTATTTATAATGGCAAAAGGATAGAAATGTCTTGATGCTCAGAGATGCTGAGCACCAGAATCACCCATTGACTTCAGTGGGATTTATGGATGCTCAGCACTCAGTCCACTTCAATTTTGATGCCTAAATATGAATTCAGCAACTTAACATTATGCACCTATGTTATCTGGCCACTTTTTAAAAACAAAAACATATTTAACAATAACATTTGCTTGTACTTTCCTTGGTAGAGAAATAGAAATTGCTTGACATTTGAATTAGAGAAGTAGTAAAACCATGAAATAATGATTAACACTTCACATTTATAGATGTCTCAAAGCACTTTACAAAGGAAGATATTATCCCCAATCTACAGATGGAGTAATTGAAGGTCAGAGAGGTTAGGTGACTGGCCCAAAGGTTACACAGCAAGTCACTGGTAAAGCTGGGAATAGAATCCATGTTTTGTGAGCCTCATGTCCCACTCCTACCCCAATATCAAGTTCTAAAACTGCTACTCAGTTGATCGGCTTTGGTTTCACACTACACAAACAGAGAAAGCATTTTAGAATATCATGGATTGTGTTTTGGGTGTCTCTGGCCATAATACTCTGCTTCCATGGAAAATGTGGAACTGGGACCTCTGTACAGACTGTACTATTCTCATTAGAATCTAATCATCCATCTAAAAAGAAAAGGAAACCCAGAATTTCTCTCCCCATCACCTCACAGAGATAGCCTTGATAATGTAAACCAAAACCCTGATGGCTGGCTAATCAATTTCTGCTGAGAACAACAGAATTTAAGATGGGGCCAATTTACAAAGTTCAGATCTCCCAAAAGTCCCAGGAGATTCAGCTCCAGGAGTTTGGTACAAGACCATCTCTAAATAGGACCAAAATTAGAGCAAAAACTCCCTCACACATATTAATTATATATTAATGTTGTAGCACAGTTTTTCAGTAACACAGGAAGATGCTGAGTGGCATTCAAAATTGTGCATTAGCAGCATTCTGGCATCTACTGGAAAGATCCATTGCTAGCGTGCCGACTTCCCAGCCTGCCCATGCCCACTGCCAATGTGAAATTTCTGGACCCACAGACTTCAGCTACTTGCTGAGATGAAAAAAAAGTTGTAAATACATTCAGGGTGGCTCTAGTTTCTTCAGTTTCCTAATGATCTTCCTCCTCCAGGAGGGCCCTACTAATCCTAACCCCATGAGACCCTCCATGCACTTACCCCTTCCATCTTCTATTCCAATGAGAAAATACTTCTTGTTCCCAGCTGTAATGCTGGGCAACCCCCATGCCAAGGGGTGCCACATCCACATGAACCTAGGACTTGCTCTGTACGTAGGACCTTGCACTGTAAAGAATCATGCCCAATGCATACTTATTTTTCATACTGTATGGAAAAATAGGGGCATCTGTGTAGCTATTTCCATTGTCCCATTGTTTGTACAGCTACAAAAAAATCTTGCGACTTACAATCATAATTATAACACAACTAACCCTATTTATCCTCAGTCTCCAAGCCATAGCCATCAGGCTTAACAGACCCTGGCATGTCTCCGTTAATCTTTGCATTTGAACATGCCTATCTTTCAGTTCTATTACTGTAAACCTATTTACTGTGAATGAGATTGGTCTGCGACAGCAGGTGCCAAATTTTACTAGTCCACAGGCTCTTTCACAACAAGATTCAACAGACTTGGAAACGAGAAGCGAAAGTTTAGTCCAGAAGTGAGCTGGGTTTTAATTACTTTCTGAAATCATTGTAACAGGGCTACTCTAATGCATTTACTAACAATTAGCTCTCAAAGCCCCAACAGCTGCACATTGCTGATGCTCTCCAGATGCAGGCAAAGGAATTAAATCATGGGATAATTCAATTGGAAAATTGGGTGTAATTATGGAGAATGCAGAGTCTACTAGTCTCCTTGTGCTGATTGGTAGTTACTTTAAAAATAGTGAGGTGGTCTGCACAGTACACACTGCATATAAATAGGTAGCTATGTTTGGAGAAATCTCATTTCGTTTCATGAAGATATGGATTTAACGTTGTTAAAAATGTACTTGATGACATTAATATGAATCTATCCTCACTACCCAATTCCGGGCAAGGAACAGAATGATCCAGTATCATTTGCAGATGGGATAGTATACTATTCACTTATAGCACCTTCCATCTGGAGGAACTCAAAGCACTTTCCAAATATTCAAGTGAGGTTCTGCTGTAAAAACAATGTAAGCATGGCCTTTTCTTTCAACTGATTGCAATGGTGTGCATCCAATCAAGTCCATCTGCTTTGTTAACTAACAATTTTTTAACTCCTAGCTTTTGAGAGAGTAGCTAGATTCCATTTTGCTCATGAATTACCTGTAGAATTGTTAAGTTACAATTAGCAATAGAATTGATGACTGCAGAAGTTCCAGTCACAGAATATTCATTATTGTTGATGATGCAAAAACCAGAAAACTTGACTTAGCTTTTAGATTCCACGTTAAGGTTGCAGGGCTAGCAGTTAAGAAAACCATCTTTTCACTTGTAAACTGAGCAAATTTACTCTTGAATCATTGACACACAATAATCATGTAAGCTGACAACATATTTGGCCACCCTCCTTTAAAAAGTTATTTTTCCGAGTCATAGATTCATAGATTCATAGATACTAAGGTCAGAAGGGACCATTCTGATCATCTAGTCTGACCTCCTGCACAGTGCAGGCCACAGAATCTCACCCACCCACTCCTATGAAAAACCTCACCCATGTCTGAGCTATTGAAGTCCTTAAATCATGGTTTAAAGACTTCAAGGAGCAGAGAAGCCTCCCTCAAGTCAACCATGCCCCATGCTACAGAGGAAGGCGAAAAACCTCCAGGGCCTCTCCAATCTGCCCTGGAGGAAAATTCCGTCCCGACCCCAAATATGGCAATCAGCTAAACCCTGAGCATATGGGCAAGATTCACCAGCCAGATACCACAGAAAATTCTTTCCTGGGTAACTCAGATCCCATCCATCTAATATCCCATCTCAGGGGATTTGGCCTATTTACCCTGAATATTTAAAGATCAATTACTTACCAAAATCCCATTATCCCATCATACCATCTCCTCCATAAACTTATCAAGTAGAATCTTAAAACCAGATAGATCTTTTGCCCCCACTGCTTCCCCTTGGAAGACTATTCCAAAATTTCACTCCTCTGATGGTTAAAAACCTTCGTCTGATTTCAAGTTTAAACTTCCTGATGGCCAGTTTATACCCATTTGTTCTTGTGTCCACATTGGTGCTGAGCTGAAATAATTCCTCTCCCTCTCCTGTATTTATCCCTCTGATATATTTATAGAGAGCAATCATATCTCCCCTCAACCTTCTTTTACTTAGGCTAAACAAGCAAAGCTCCTTAAGTCTCCTTTCATAAGACAAGTATTCCATTCCTCGGATCATCCTAGTAGCCCTTCTCTGTACCTGCTCCAGCTTGAATTCATCCTTTTTAAACATGGGAGACCAGAACTGCACACAGTATTCTAGGTGAGGTCTCACCAGTGCCTTGTATAACGGTACTAAAACCTCCTTATCCCTACTGGAAATGCCTCTCCTGATGCATCCCAAAACCGCATTAGCTTTTCTCACAGCCATATCACATTGGCAGCTCATAGTCATCCTATGATCAACCAATACTCCAAGGTCCTTCTCCTCTTCCATTACTTCTAATTGATGCGTCCCCAATTTATAACTAAAATTCTTGTTATTAATCCCTAAATGAATAACCTTACACTTCTCACTATTAAATTTCATCCTATTACTATTACTCCAGTTTACAAGGTCATCCGGATCCTCCTGTATAATATCCCGATCCTTCTCCGAATTGGCAATACCTCCCAGCTTTGTATCGTCTGCAAACTTTATTAGCACACTCCCACTCTTTGTGCCAAGGTCAGTAATAAAAAGATTAAATAAGATTGGTCCCAAAACCGATACCTGAGGAACTCCACTGGTAACCTCCCTCCAACCTGACAGTTCGCCTTTCAGTAGGACCCGTTGCAGTCTCCCCTTTAACCAATTCCTTATCCACCTTTTGATGTTCATATTGATCCCCATCTTCTCCAATTTAACTAATAATTCCCCATGTGGCATGGTATCAAATGCCTTACTGAAATCTAGGTAAATTAGATCTACTGCATTTCCTTTATCTAAAAAATCTGTTACCTTTTCAAAAAAGGAGATTAGGTTGGTTTGGCACGATCTACCTTTTGTAAAACCATGTTGTATTTTGTCCCATTTACCATTGACTTCAATGTCCTTAACTAATTTCTCCTTCAAAATTTTTTCCAGGACCTTGCATACTACAGATGTCAAACTAACTGGCCTGTAGTTACCCGGATCACTTTTTTTTCCCTTTCTTAAAAATAGGAACTATATTAGCAATTCTCCAATCATTCGGTACTACTCCTGAGTTTACAGATTCATTAAAAATTCTTGCTAATGGGCTTGCAATTTCAGGTGCCAATTCCTTTAATATTCTTGGATGAAGATTATCTGGGCCCCCCAATTTAGTCCCATTAAGCTGTTTCAGTTTCGCTTCTACCTCAGATATGGTAATATCTACCTCCATATCCTCATTCCCATTTGTCATGCTACCATTATCCCTAAGATCCTCTTTAGCCTTATTAAACACTGAGGCAAAGTATTTGTTTAGATATTGGGCCATGCCTAGATTATCTTTAACCTCCACTCCATCCTCAGTGTTAAGCGGCCCCACTTCTTCTTTCTTAGTTTTCTTCTTATTTATATGGCTATAGAACCTTTTACTATTGGTTTTAATTCCCTTTGCAAGGTCCAACTCTACTCGACTTTTAGCCCGTCTCACTTTATCCCTACATGTTCTGACCTCAATTAGGTAGCTTTCCTTGCTGATCCCTCCCATCTTCCACTCCCTGTATGCTTTCTGCTTCTTCTTAATCACCTCTCTAAGATGCTTGCTCATCCAGCTTGGTCTACAACTCCTGCCTATGAATTTTTTCCCCTTTCTTGGGATACAGGCTTCCGATAGCTTCTGCAGCTTTGATTTAAAGTAATCCCAGGCCTCCTCTACCTTTAGATCCATAAATTCTTCAGTCCAATCCACTTCCCTAACTAATTTCCTTAATTTTTGAAAGTCAGCCCTTTTGAAATCAAAAACCTTAGTTGCAGATTTATTTTTGTTAATCCTTCCATTTAGTTTGAACTGAATTAGCTCATGATCACTTGAGCCAAGATTATCCCCTACAACCATTTCTTCTACGAGGTCCTCGCTACTCACCAAAATTAAATCTAAAATGGCATCCCCTCTAGTCGGTTCAGCAATTACTTGATGAAAGAATCCATCAGCTATCGCATCTAGGAAAATCTGAGCCCTATTATTATTACTAGCACTGGTCCTCCAGTCTATATCTGGGAAGTTAAAGTCTCCCATGATCACGATCAGTCAAAGCCTTTAGTTTCACAGTATCTGACTGAGGCTTGATCTACACTAGCAACTTATGTCGGTATAACTATGCTGCTCTGGGGTGTGGAAAATGCACACCCAGGGGCCCTGAGTGACACAGTTATACTAACCTAACTCCCCATGTAAATAGCACTATGTCATCAGGAGGGCTTCTCGGGCAGATGGAGTACCTACTCAGATGGGAGAAGCCCTCCTGTGGGCATAGATAGTGGTGTCCGTAAAGCACTGCAGCCACATCACTTCAGCCTTTTAAGCCCTGAGCTTGCTAAACATGATCACAGTTTTACTCATGGGTAAACACACAAAGATGAGTTTTACACACACACACACACACACACACACACACACACACACACACACACACAGATTCCACAATCATCCCAAATCAGTGGCAGAGATAGGAAGACAACTAGAAAGTCTGAATTTCAGTCTCCTGCTCTAACCATAAGATATACTGTCTTAGTAATAGTTCCAATGTCCATTTATGATCATAGTAATATAAATAAAATTATACTATATTCTGTATGGTAAGCCAAAGACATATTTTCCAGAAAGTCTTCATTTTATTCCTTTAAAAATGAATAGTAAATAAAAAGTATCTTTAGGCAATAAAGCATCAATTATTCTTAAATGGTTTCAGTAATCAATCACCCAACAGCAAATCTGGAGTTATTTTTGGCACTATTAGCAATACAATGATAATGAAAATTGATTACAAAGTCACAACCCCTCATTAAGTTGCTGTCAATTGGCCAAAAAAGTACATTGCTCAATTTTATTTTTAAAATGGTGGTAAAAAAAAATCATCAATTAAAGTGACATCTGGTAAGAGAAAGATGACAAACTGCTCACTTCTCTCACTGCTGGCCTTTAAGCCAATGAAGAGGGGAAAAAAATCTTTATGGGGTCTTTTGTCACTTTTCAAGCAGAAAAACTCCATCCCATCTAATCGCTGGGAACACGTCACTAGCCTCCAGGAACAGTGTCCAGAGAAGGACAGGATTCAAACTGCAGATCTCAGGAGCTAAAGAGACACAACCTAACAGATGAAATGTGCTTTAAGGGCTTAATCATTGAAGCTGCTGAGCACTCCGCTCCAAACCAGCAAAACTCTAAAGCACATTCTTAATGATAAACATAGAAAATGGTCCCACCAAATTCAATGGGCCTACTCTCATGCTTAAAGTTTAAAGACATGCTTAAATATGGCCTATCCGAAGAGAAAATGGAAAAAAAAATAGACTTGGGCCCTTTTTTGTTTTTATATCACAAAAATCCAAGGCCTGAATTAGGGTTTTTTTTGTTTGTTTGTTTTTTGTTTTTTTACTTTCAGAAAGAAATTATGGACTTCCCTGTTTTGTTGAGGTCACTCTAAGAGGATCAGATATGTGGACTAAGAGCTCTTTCAGCTGTCAAGGGAAGGGATATTGATATTTTATCTTTAATGGGAAAACTTTCCGCTCAACTCTTTGTCTGACATTTGAGTTGAATAGTTATTAACAAAAAAACCGCAGACTTTTAGACACTCTGGACAAAAAAATATTTCCCTTTTCAATTACTCTTGGTAATTACTTTCAATTACTTGCTTGGTACCTAGGATGTAGTAGACCCGCTAGGTCTCTGGTGACCCACAGAATCCTCTCCGAAGGAAAAATGTTTAGACAAGACCTGAATTTCTAATATAACTGTTGTGAATTGAAAAGTATTAAAATTGTGATCACTTTAAATTCTCAGGGATTTTCCTGGTTCTGCTTGCAGGCAGGGGGCTCTGTAGGGAAGAGCGTGATTGTAGGCAGGTAGCTCAGAGTAAGGTGAGGTGAGTTGTCTCTCTCCATTTTAGAGAGCAGACTGCTTTGTCTCTCTCAGTTTTGGGGTACTGTGTGTTCTCTGAATTCTAAGAAAAAAAGTATTGTTACATTACAACCCTCCATCAAGAGTATTTTATGTTTGTCTAACTTCCATTTGTATGTTATGAACATAAGAAGCAAGCAGCCTTTCAGGCCACATTCATACATCTTAAAGAAGCAAAAAGAGCACTATACCTGTTGTTCCCCACTTCCCCAACTTTGTAGCTCACTCTCAATGATAAGTGCCTGTTGTGCAGCATTAGCCAAATACACAGTATATATTTGTAATGTGTATGGCACATCACACTATTCTATATTACATGCACAATATTAATACTTTGCACATTATATATGAAAATTAGGTAGTTAACGTAAATAGTATAACTGTGTAAGGTGTTATGTTCCTTGGAACAGACAAATAAAAACATGTCAGAAATAAAGTGTATGAATGTACAGCTAGGAGGTAGGCTCCCTGACACATGGAATGTGGTATTGAAAACAAAGATAAGGAAGGTACAAGAAAACAAGATAAGAAACTATTACATACTGGCGGGTTGAGTCTTGGCTGACATATAGAAAGTTTTATCTTGTAAATAACTACAGGATAAACAAACACAGGTGGTCTGCTTTGAAAGTGTGCACGGAAGACTATGTAAGGTTAATATTGTGAGATTGCTTCCCTGGTATGTGTATCTCCTTTTCATGCTGCACTCCTTTCTCTGACTACACTTGGCTATTTGGTGTCTCAGGTATTTTTGACTGACTGCACTTGGCTATTTGGTGTCTCAGGTATTTATGATATTGAACCACTAGTGTAGTCAAGCATTTGGCCAGACCTAGTCAATAACAGGTGCTCTGCCAGGCATGCCTCCTATTTAGCTGGACACTCTCTGAATCTCTATAATGCTTGAATTAGGAGACTGGGATTTGGAGCAGCCCACGCTTTACTGTGGTAGGAGTGAGCACATCTAAATGAGAGGTGGTGAACAACTGAAGCCTTTAGCCCATATTATGTCTGGCTTGCACGAGAGAGTCAGAGACGATAAGAGGCTCACACCCAGTAAGTCGCTGTGCAGACACCAGACATAGTCCAGTATTTTTGCTGCCCCACCCCGCAAAGGGCTGATTCATGCTTAAACGGACAGTGGAGTTAATCTTCCCAAACTGAAGAGAGGAGAGGCTATGGTATCATGACAACTCCTCCACAGCCAGCCAGCTGAGCTGGCTCTGCTTTGTGGAGAGGGAAGTGCCTGACACACCCAGCAGAAAGGTGAAGCAAGGGCCACTCTTGTTATTAACCCAGTGTAGGCAGACACAGTGGAGCAGTGCCCCTCCATAGTATCCTACCATACTATCTACCTGAAAGCTATAACCTCATCCTCCTTAGTCTGATGACTTGAAGCAGCTGTCCCCCCTCCCCAAAAATTGGTAATCACTGAACTAAGCTAACGAACAGGCCCATTTTGGAGGGGGTGAGATTACTTCAGTGAGATTAGCAAAATGACTTCCTGCCAAGGTTCAGGAACTTGGTTCAGCCAGTGTGCTCTGTTAGAGTTCAGTGCCACAGAGGGGAAAAGAAAATGGGATGGTGCTTTTTTGGAAAGTAAAGGAAAATGAAGATTTTGGTCATTTTCACTGGAAAGAAGAAAAGGAGTGATTTGTTGTCCACTGCTCTTTCCAAAGTTTGTATTGTAACTAATGAGGTTCTTCTCGCTATAAAGGATTGTTCAATAACTCAGCACAAAAAACATTTGGCTTCAGTGATAAAAATGGCATATCAATTACACAGCAAATTAATTTGTTTTTGCCAGTCCTCTTCTCATCAAGTCATTCTCGCCATATTGAGCATTTGTTTAGATTAACTCAACACTTGGGATAGGTTCTCTTTCTAGTCACCCCCACTCGATGTAATGCCCCCAGAAGTCATTGTGGCATACTCAGGGGAGTGCAGCACCAGTAAGGATACACTAACTTGAGCGTGGATGCTTGTACACACCCAGGCACTGATCACCTGAGTTAACTCTTCACTGAAGACATACCTGGAGTCCGTGGCAGAGCTGGGAAGGAAGTTGGTTCCCCTTCCCTTACCCCTATAGCTCATTCTTTGTGACACTAAGGACTACATTAGAAATTTGCCAGGAATCCAAATCCAATTATACACACACATAGCCACAGTCCCCCACACCCTCCAGTGTTTAAGATAAATAAATAAGTAAACCCACACCCTCAATGTATTTCTTATTCCTGAATCTGCTTTGATCCTAGAGATAAATTTGAATCAAAATCCTGGATTTGAACAATCATGAACTCTGAGGAAGTTCATATTCAAATTCCACAGTGAGTCAGACTCATCTCAATTTGATATAGAAACTGAAATTGCTTGAGCTTTTTGGCAGGAAAAAGCAACTGTTAACCAGCTTTGTCCTACACCCTGCCTGCAAAATAAATGCTAGTTGCGGGATGCATTTTCAGACTCTGTGAGCCACAATTACACTTTGGCTTATTCTTTGGTCTCACCTTGCCTCAGAGTTTTAAAGTACTGTATATCTTAATTATTAGGATGTGGTTCAAGTAGATGACAGGGAGCCAGGCATTCTGGAGTCTATTCCCATTTCTACCACTGAATCACTATAGGATTGCTTAATTTGTACCTCAGTTTACCTAGCTGTAAAGTGGGCATAAGACCTACCTATCTCAAAGAAGTATTATGAAGCTTAATAAATAAGTGTCCATAAAGAAAATTGATATGAAGAGTGCCAAGTATTATTCATTCAGATGCTGCCATTGATTAGTAAACAGCCTCATTTATCATGCACATGTACTAAGCAGTATTTAATAGGATTTGTCCTTGTTTAATAGATACTCCTTTTACTACACAAGCCAAAGGAGAAAAAGTCAATAAATTTAATAGAATCTACAGTTTCTAAATAAAGACATAGAATATCTCATTGTATTTGTTCCAAGGCTCTTTCCTTTAATCATTAGTTTGTCACAGAATAAATTGAAGAGGGATTAAATTATCTAAATCATCACCTCTTTGGAAGCTTTGAGCTTAGTTTAGGAAGACACATGTCTGTCTGTCCATCTGAAAAATGGAACAGTGTCTTCAGGGTTGAAGTGCTTCTGTTTTATTTTGTAGTTAGATACCAGAGTCTGACAACATAGCCTGTTGTTCCCAAATGTACAGAGTTCAGTATGGAAAATTCCAAATTGTGTATGTCATAGCAACTTCCATCTGTGATTAAAATGACCTTACGGCAGCACATGAATTTGTTCAGACAAAGCCTGACCTTGCAGTATCAAAAGCTGTCACCTCTTAGGAGGAGTCAGAAACAAAACTCCAGTTCCATTCACAGCTAAACTTTGAGTGACACCCAAATCTGGAATTGGATCTGAATCAGATTTTTTAAATGAGGCCAATTATCTTTACAATGAGCTGAACCAAAAATCTCAACTTGGAACATCCTGGAACTTTGGGGTGTTTAAGATCCAGATCAGAATTCCAGATCAGCTCGGGCCCGTCTCTTTGATAAATGAAAGTACTTGACACATGTGAAAAGGATTTGCAAACTGACCTCCATCATACTGTTAACATACCTTGCAAGGCTCCAAACCTCAAGAGATTGGAATCTGTGGTATATAGCAAAATGCTTCACTTCATTTTCCTGACTTTTCCACTTCCATGCTGGAAGGACAATGAAAGCAAGTTGGCCAGTGCTACAAGAACCATGCAAAGGAAGTTATTGTAGTTGCTTGTCCAGCACTTGATCACAACTAACGGCAAACACCAGAGGTTTCAGAGGGTCTGTTTGTATACTTGTGAGTCTGCAAAGTTGGGCTAGCTGTCTTGCTTGTGGTTGAGCCAAAGATCCTATGTGAACAGCTTTTCATAGGATTTTGGAGATTTCTGCTTTGAACCAGACATGGAAAGAGCAAAGATGTGAAACAATGAGAACAAAAGGGTAACTGAACTTTTTGAAAATCACAAGAGAAATGTCATTTTGGGTACAGTTTGAATTCATGGGTTCCTGGCTCATCCTTCCTTTGATGCCTGAATGTTTGTAAATCAGAAAAATGACTGTTTCTGGATTAACATATCAAAGGATTTTGTTTTGAGCGTCTTTCCTTTATTTCAGCCAGAAAGGGGACAGAATGGCGACTTAGCCTCAAGATTTATGCTCTGTTCTGTGGTTCAGAGAGGAGCCTTGAGGACAAGATGAGTCAACACCAGCTCTATGATATCAATTGACCTACATTTCTGTGAGGAAGACCAGGCTGAGTGACTCATTTGCAATAAGATAGTGGTAAAGATCTCAATGGCTACAGATTTTGCACTGATCAGCATAAGAATAAGGTCCCGCTATTTTGTTTTTTTGAGCATGTGTGGGCTGGACTGGATATTGATCAAATAATGACCTCTTTTCTAGGCAGTGGTCGGCATTCCAGAACAAAGTTTGGTGTACCATGGCCTGTCAGAGATCCCACAGAAAACCTACAAATACACAGTGGTGGGAAGAGACCTAGAACTACTCAACTCCCCATGCTATAAGGAAAGGTGAGTTGATGTCTTGTTCTGTAGTAGTTTACAATAGTTTTCCTTGATGGTTCCTGTACAGACATGTATGTAGGGAATAGGGCTGACAATGGAACTTAAAGGCCAAAGGGGTTTTGAGTTCCTTATGGAGAGCTGGGTGCCTAACACAATATGCTAAATAAAGGGCAACATGGCCCAACCTAGGGATGGGGTAAACCTTTAAATATCCGTGCCTCAGTAAGAGGATATTGCAACATTTGTGTCACTACATGGAAGGAGAAGATCCCTTTCCTAGATCCCAGCCTGAGTCAAAGACCCCCAAGGCACTACCCTTAATCCAATCTGGATGTACCAAAAGGAGACTGGAACCCTTGGAATGTAGCTGAAGCACTGATACATGTAAAGATGGCTGCTGTTGGGAAAAAGTTGGTCAGTGGATCTTATTCTATCACAGTTACTCTCAAAATAAATAAGTAAAAGAAGAACAGACTCATCTGAAGGGCCAAATCCCGCTCATGTGAAGCCAGATTCATTGGCTGATTTCAGTGGAGTTAGCATTCTGGATGAATTTGGTCCATTAGTTACAAATCAATTTAAAGAATGGGATTACTCACATGAATAAAGTAAATAGGATTTGGCCAGATGCCTATATATTCTCCATTCAACTAGCATTTTATACAACAAGATGAGACCAAACTTTAGGAATAGTTTATAAATCATAACTTACAATGTACTTATTCTTGCACCCATGGAAATGGCTCAGAGTGATGCAGTGCATGCCTCACGGTATTAAGAAAAATATAAAAAGACATCTCAAAAGACAGAATACAGATGTCTCAATTACACTAACCTCAGCATCTTACCTTTACATTGCAGTCTTCATTAGTCACTTTAACTGGATTAAAATAAACATAATTGGTCTACAGTGTAAAACGAATATATATTTTAAGGCAAAAACCCTAGGACCAAATAATTACTTTGGTGATTCCCTCACCCCCTGCTCATTACTTAAAATATATGAAACTGGTGATATTAGCTATAACCACATTAACAATTTCCCCAAGGAAGATTTAACCTCAAAAGGCATATACGTGATGTCTTGGGTAATATTTTTGGTGATGCACTGCTTCCCAGAGGCACTGAAGTATGTAAACTCTAATTGGAAAGATATATTATGAAGCATCTATATTGGGTTTTGCTTTATGGATGCATTAATGGAAAGAGCAATAATTTGCCCAGAAAGCATCTGGTATGATACCATATGTAGAAACATTCAGAATATGTCAAATGCACTGTCTTTCTTTACCCCAGTGGGCTTCTTTAGATTAGGGAAAGAGATTAAATTGAAGTTAGCTAACACACAGTGACCTAATCACAACTTTTTCCCTACTGTAGATGCAGGTTAACACCCTTTGCCTGAATTTAGCAGGTCTAGGTCTACCCTAGGTGGGAGTCTGGCCTGCTATCACATGCATCTGACCTTCTGGAGTTCTGGGACTCTTCCTTACCCTTATGCCTGTGCATGAATGGACGTTTAAATATACTTGGTATAACACAACAGAAAAGAGAATCCATTTTCACTTGCCATTAAAAGCAATAATGAATAGATTCTAATCCAACCTCCTTTGTCAATTTACTAGCCTCAAAAAAACAGGGCTGGAGAAAATCCCTTTGATATTGTGTATATGCTAAGACCATCAAGGGTGCAATATGATGCTAAAATATTCCATGGTCACGGAAGTTCTAGGTGTTAAACCCCTCATGATTTTATAGCTAAAGCATAGGAGATGCAAGCTCTACTCTCTGCTTTGTCATATTTAATTATGTACTTTATTAAATGTTGCATTTTGTTGACAGTTATGATATGTAGTAGCTGGTGTCAGCACAGCAAAACAATCTAAAATAAGTACTTGGAATAGTAGTAAAGCAATTGCTAATAATTCAATGATCATTAATTCATTTACTCAGTGTTCTGCTTCCTTATGTAACATATGGGTGTTCTTTTTGCTTATAAATAGTGTATTATGTAAAGAAAAAAGTGTGCATGTGTGCAAATGCAGTGTTGGTTAAAAGGGACTGATTTGATAGCTATGCAAAATGAGGGGCACCTATTCTACACCATTGAAGCCAATCGCTAAAATCTCATTAGCTTCAGTGGTGTGAGATCAAGCCCATAATCTCTATTTAGAAAAAAGAAAGCACAGATGGCAGTAAGGCAAGCTTGCTCTATGCTGCCCCTCTAATGTCTCTCTCAACCTTGACTATGCGGGTCCACCTCTAGATGAGAGAGAGGAGTTAACTTTTCATACCCATTCAACCCTCATTCTCTTCCGAGACTGCCCACAACAATGCCAAATACAGCGATGGTCAAGTACTATTTCCATCCATTCAAATCTGCTAAGTAATTTCTATAGCTACTTTGAAATTATTGTGTAGTCACAGGTAATGAGCAAATCATTAATTTTACTGTGCATCAGAAATTAATATATCCTGTAATTTTTCTCTTTCAGTTTTGGCAGTAGAAGATTCTTCATTTCAGATGAATTCCTGAATAACTGAATTAAGGAATAAATGAGCAAACAAGATTTTCAAGCCAACAACCCCCATTCATATTCAGTATAAATATATATACCTATTATATAATACTCACATTTAGAAACAAACACATAGCCCTACAATGAGATAATAATTTAGCCTCTTTAAAGCAGGCTCATTAAAGTGAAATAATGTTGCAACAACAAAGCACAAGTATATGACTAACTAGGAGGGTAGGCTGCAGAATGCCAAGAATATCCAGTGCATTTTGTCTGTGAAGAGGGAGCATGAGCTGGGGATCTGACAGTTATGAAAAGTAGCATCTTTTCTTCATGGCACGTTGGGGGTTTGGCATCAGGAGTTTGTGTTTTTAAAATCAGATGCATTTTAGTATTTTAATATTGCATATGTTCCTATGGGGCTGTGAGATAGTATTTGATATGTATATGCTGTCATGTTCAGTCTCCGAACAAAATCTGATCTGATGTAGAGCTGGTGGAACTATTCATAACAAGCAATATCCATTATAAAAATCTAACCTCTTCTGTTTATAAGGAGTTTGTGCATCAACCCTGAGAATATCTTTTCTTTGCAATAGTATGGATGACTGGTTTTCAAACTATGGGTTGTTTGCAAACAGTTTGCCTCATCCATTCACTATTTGTGGTGTGTGGTTGATCCATTTAAGTCATACGATAATATTTCTGCTCCCTGATTGAATGACTAAATCTTTTAAGCAGAAGAATATTTAATAGTGAAAAATTAACTCCTGGCTGGATCACCATTTGGGCTCAAATTTGTTAATGATTAGGATTTGCATACGTTTTCATGAATACCTGATGCCATCCTAATGTTTACAAATAACTAACACTTACCTCACAGATCAAATGTAGCACTTATTCACAAAAATATTCATAAAACATTTTTTAAACCGTTTGACCATCTGGATTAAGTCCTAACAAATAAGGTTGACCTTCGTTTTTCCCTTCAGTTAGGAAGGGTGGTGCAATATGCACTCAGAAGTAAAAGGTCTTTTGTTTGGTTTTTAAAGCAAAATCTTTCTCTGATGAAAAATGGCTTTTCAACAAAATCCAAAATTTTGTTTCTGTCAAAGTTTTTCTATTTTTGACATAAATCAGTTGTATTGCATTTACAAATAAAATATTTCATTTCGGTTATCAAAAATGAAAAATGTTTTTTCAGCACTAAAAAGATGACTCAGACAGTCCATTTCTATCAGTTCAAGCCCCATTTCAAAGCAGATCTTGTGGACCAAAAAGTCAGTTGTTACTTCATCCATTACTCTCTCTTCTTCATTTGTCTATCTGGCACAAGTCCACCTGGTTCCTTGGGTATTCATCCTGTATTTTTTTCCCATTGATGAATGTGCTGATATTTCTGATTGTATTTACACTGGAAAAAATGTTGTACTACTTAAAAACCCTGCAAAGGGGGAAAAACTAATTTCTTGCTAGCACATGCTTTGATGTATACCATCCCATTTGGTTAATATACAATATTTTGTTCCATATCATCATTTTATCATCTTATAGTATCTTCTTCATTTTTCTCTCCCTTAGAGACAATAAATTAAAGGCAGTAGGCATTTATACTCCAGTAGTTCATTATCTTTGATTGCTAATATTCTCACTACCTGGGTCTCATTCCACACCTTCTAGATCCTTTGCTCTCCATTTTTTCAACAACATTGACAAAGAAGATCATTCAACTAATAAAATGTGTGTATGTTTAATTCTTAATTTACCTCTAATTCAAGGTAGCCTCAAGCTATCAGCCATAAGTTAGGGTGTTACCCTCATTTGTCTTCCTCTGATAGAAGTATAATCGCATTTCCATGGAAGAAATTTTTCAAGTACTGTTCAGTTTTCCAATACGGTATAACCTTGATATGAAATACTCATCTAAAAGGGGTTGTCTCCCCCAAATCTATTCATATAAAAGACAAATCTCTGAGTGCTGTGGCTTAAGCCTGTTAAAGATCTGAATCTGAAGACCTGGAGATTTGAAATAGTACAGATTTGGATCCAATTTGCATTCTGTCTGTTTGGATCTAACTGTTGATCCTTCTTCCACAGGTAGATGAGCAGGAGGGAAGGCTCAGGGGAGGTACCGGGAGTGCAAGGAATCTTCGCTTTCTCCTTGTACACCTGACTCATGGGCCAGCCATAATTGTAGTCTTTGAACTTTGAGCACACAGTTATTGCTCCCTGCAAGTGCACCAGGATATACACCCTCCCTCTCTTCAAATAAGAAGAAAGTCAAGGAAAGTGTGGGCCCCTTACTGAATGAGGGAGGCAACATAGTGACAGAGGATGTGGAAAAAGCTAATGTACTCAATGCTTTTTTTGCCTCCGTCTTCACGAACAAGGTCAGCTCCCAGACTACTGCACTGGGCAGCACAGCATGGGGAGGAGGTGACCAGCCCTCTGTGGAGAAAGAAGTGGTTTGGACTATTTAGAAAAGCTGAATGAGCACATGTCCATGGAGCCTGATGCGCTGCATCTGAGAGTGCTAAAGGAGTTGGCAGATGTGATTGCAGAGCCATTGGCCATTATCTTTGAAAACTCATGGCGATCGGGGGAAGTCCCAGATGACTGGAAAAAGGCTAATTTAGTGCCCATCTTTAAAAAAGGGAAGGAGGAGGATCCTGGGAACTACAGGCCAGTCAGTCTCACCTCAGTCCCTGCAAAAATCATGGAGCAGGTCCTCAAGGAATCAATTCTGAAGCACTTAGAGGAGAAGAAAGTGATCAGGAACAGTCAGCATGGATTCACCAAGGGCAAGTCATGCCTGACTAATCTAATTGCCTTCTATGATGAAATAACTGGCTCTGTGGATGAGGGGAAAGCAGTGGACATGTTGTTCCTTGATTTTAGCAAAGCTTTTGACACAGTCTCCCACAGTATTCTTGCCAGCAAGTTAAAGAAGAATGGGCTGGATAAATGGACTATAAGGTGGATAGACAGTTGGCTAGATTGTTGAGCTCAACGGGTAGTGATCAATGACTCCATGTCTAGCTGGCAGCCGGTATCAAGTAGAGTGCCCCAAGGGTCAGTCCTCGGGCCGGTTTTGTTCAATATCTTCATAAATGATCTGGAGGATGGTGTGGATTGCACCCTCAGCAAGTTTGCAGATGACACTAAACTGGGAGGAGAGCTAGATACGCTGGAGGGTAGGGATAGGATACAGAGGGCCTTAGACAAATTAGAGGATTGGGTCAAAAGAAATCTGATGAGGTTCAACAAGGACAAGTGCAGAGTCCTGCACTTAGGATGGAAGAATCCCATGCACCGCTACAGACTAGGGGCCGAATGGCTCGGCAGCAGTTCTGCAGAAAAGGACCTAGGGGTTACAGTGGACAAGAAGCTGGATATGATCAACAGAGTGCCCTTGTTGCCAAGAAGGCCAATGGCATTTTGGGATGTACAAGTAGGGGCATTGCCAGCAGAACGAGGGACGTGATTGTTCCCCTTTATTGACATTGGTGAGGCCTCATCTGGAGAACTGTGGCCAGTTTTGGGCCCCACACTACAAGAAGGATGTGGAAAAATTGGAAAGAGTCCAGCAGAGGGCAACAAAAATGATTAGGGCACTGGAACACATGACTTATGAGGAGAGGCTGAGGGAACTGGGATTGTTTAGTCTGCTGAAGAGAAGAATGAGGGGGGGATTTGATAGCTGCTTTCAACAACCTGAAAGGGGGTTCCAAAGAGGATGAATCTAGACTGTTCTCAGTGGTAGCAGATGACAGAACAAGGAGTAATGGTCTCAAGTTGCAGTGGTGGAGGTTTAGGTTGGATATTAGGAAAAACTTTTTCACTAGGAGGGTGATGAAACAATGGAATGCGTTACCTAGGGAGGTGGTGGAATCTCCTTCCTTAGAAGTTTTTAAGGTCAGGCTTGACAAAGCCCTGGCTGGAATGATTTAGTTGGGGTCCTGCTTTGAGCAGGGGGTTGGACTAGATGACCTCCTGAGTTCCCTTCCAACCCTGATATTCTATGATTCTATGAAATAGTGTTGGAAAAAGGCAGAGCCTTGATCCCTTCTGGATCTGGAGAGCACATGCAGCATCTTCTTATGAGGTGGTGCCAATGGCACACAGAAGGATTGTGCCTTTCTGGGAGGCACTCTACATCCCTGAGGCACAGTGTTTCCTGGAACTCTTGATGTGGTGTCCCAGTTCCAATCCCCCTCCCCAATCAACCCTCCCACACATACACGCCTCAGGGCTGTCTCTAAATGGCATCCTCAGGCATAGGAAGCTTGGATCTGGATCCAGAGTTCAGATACAGAGGTTCTGGTTTGGCCACAACTTGATTTTTGATGGAGAGAGAAATCTCTCTGTCTTACTTGTGATACAACAAACAGATACAGTAGAACTTCACTGATCTGCAAACCCAGTCATTTTAACCAAAAATCTAGTTGTCTCAACTGCCTTCTTAGCAAAGATTAAACAGCACAGATAGCACTGCAGCAAGATCTATTACTAATATTTCACTACAAAATATACTGCTGTACATTTGCTGGTAGAGTATATTATGAAGTATCAAATAATTAAATAGTTATCATACTTGTCAAAAATAAATGAATACTTTCTGTGATGCAGTATTCCTGAATATTTTATGGCATTTATTTGCTTACTCATGAATTACAAAAAATGTGGTAACCCACAAAGGGTTACCTAGTCACTAATATGCATATGGGCCTGATCCTGAGCCCTACAAAATCAGTGCAAGTCTTTCCCATTGCCTTCAGTGGACTTTGAATCAGGCTCCTACTGAAATTTAAATATAATAAGGCTCTGAACCTGCAAAGACTTACACATAAGCTTTAAGAATGTGAACATCCCATTGGCTTCAATGGAGTATCTGCTTGGGAGAAATTAAGCATATATATAAAACTCTTTGCAGGATAGGGACCTAAGCTTGTAGATTCACAACTGATTGCATTGTCTTGGACATGGCTGGCTGATGCACTAACTGGGGGGGGGAAAACCTTTAGAGAAAAGCTTGCTGTATAACTGTAAATACAAAGCAATGAACACTAGTATTCCCTAATACATACACTGAAAGGTGCCTCATTTACAAATATCCACTAGTTTTCTGTAGCAAGAGTGTACCATTCAGAAGGTTTTAATAATGTAATAATTAACACCACAATAATTACTAGCACCTTTCTTCTATGAATCTCAAAGTATTTTAAAAATGTATATAAATGCTATTACCTCCATTTTTCAAAAGGGGGCACTAGGATTGACAGAAGTTTGTCCAAATTCATACATTGAGTCTAAGTCACAGCTGGGAATATTGCTTCTCAGTGTCAAATATTATCACTGAATTTCTACTAATCTTTATACATAAAGGGAGAATAATGGAAGCAGGCTTGGGGTATTTGTCTTGATTAATAGGAAATTCACTTGACATGACTTGATAGTCAAGTAACAAGGATGAGTTAAAATGACACAAAATCGGGTTATGCTATCTGCTTATTTACTTCTGTTCATTACAGCTCATGAATGGAGATGAAATGGGACTCACATAATTGGAAGTACGCTGTGCAGAAAACAGTGGGGGTTGGAATTACTGTCCTTAGTTATTTCAGATTGAAACAGACCACACAAAATGTGTCTGTGCCAAGCAGCTGTAATTAAAATGATATAAAATAGAAAGCTGGGAGTGTAGAATTTTCAAATCCATCTTCATATGCAAAAGAAGTTACAGTCATTTAGGAACTGCAAGGCTTTTCAGGAGGTTCTGCAAGGGTTCGAGTCACCACAAAATGAATGATTGACTACCCTCAATTTGTCTATTTGTTTAAAAACCGCAAACAAATCCAAGTCGACTCCATCGACTGCACAGGCTCTTACTCTAGTCCCCTCCCCAAGTCAACCACATGACTTAATTCCCCCTCTAGCACGGGTTGGACTTTAAACCTCAGTCCAACACTGAAACACTTAAACCAACATGAAAACAAATCCTTCAAAGACAAATTACTAATTATTCAAAATTTAATAAATCACAGAAGCAGGATCCAGAACACATTCATAGATAGAGAATTTACTCCCTTGAAACTACACTGATGACATGAGGGCCAGGATTTCACCCAAGTGTACGTCTGTGGATACATCTACATTGCAATTAGACACCTGTGGCTGGCCTGCGCCAGCTGGCTTAGGCTTCCGGGGCTTAGACTCGAGCTGCTCAACTGTGGCATAAATGTTGGAGCTCGGGTCCCGAGCTCTGGTACCCTCCCATATCGCAGGGTCCTGGATCCCATGCTGCAGCCCAAGCCCAAACTGCAATTAAGTCTACGCTGCAATTAAGCAGACCTTTAGCCCAAGTCAGCTGGCATAGGCCAGCCATGAGTTTTTAATTGCAGTGTAGACATACCCTAAAAAGGCCAGGATTTCACCCACTGAGTTAAACTCTTTTTCCATGCCTTCAAGGCCCTCTCTATATCTTGAACTTCTTATCCTATTGGGTTCCTTCATTCTCTCTCTACTCCACCAACTACTCCAGCCTCATCACACCTTCCATTTCTGTCTCCATGTCTTCCTCCCCATTGCCCGTTTGGTCTGGAACCTCCTCTCAAAGCAGTTCACTGAGCAACCACCTTTCTCATTCTAATCCTTCTTAAAATCCCATTCAGCCAGAATTTCCATAAGAAGTAAAAGGAGAAGACTTTAAATATTTAACACCTTCATCTAAGGCATCCCATTTCTGGTTTATCCAATGCATCCTGCTTTCTGAGCATCTCTCTTTGATGCAGGGACTTTATTTTGTGCATTGCACTTAGCTAGGCTACTTAAATTGCTCTCATTATTGCTATTCTTCCTTCTCTTCTCCCCCCCCCTTCCTTCCTATTGTTTGTTACAATCCAATTTAAGACAAGATGCAATGAACATAAGCTTCATCATCCTATGTGTTTGTATAGTCTCTAGCATAACAGGGTCCTGATCCTGACATTTCTTTCATCAGTCCAGTCTTTCTACCCATCCACGATAAATCTCTTAAATCAATGTGATAACTCAACATGAATAAGGTTGAAGGAACAGGCACTAAAAGCTGATGCATAAAGAATACTTTTCGGGAAGCACATGGGAAAGCATAGTACACGGTGAAGATAGAAGAAATAAAGATGTCTTTCTGAGACTAATACAGAGGAACGTTTCAGAGGAAAAACTTTCCCCAACATTTATTTGGATGTGTCCCTACTTTCCTCTCCCATTTGTAGTTCCAGCACTTAAATGACACCCTGACTTTTAGCAGTGACAGTTTTCAAGCAGGTACCCACAACAGGTTGAAGGGGGTGGGATTTTCCTCTACTCTTTTAGGATTAAGAAGGCAAAGTGCATTTTGCTGATCCTTTTGTCATTTATAATCTGAATGAAATATGCTGCTGGTGTCAGGTTTGATTAAAAGCAGAATTAAAAAAAATACCCAAGAAAGGCCAAAGAAGCCATCTTTGATTCAAAAGAGCAAGAAAAGAAAATTTACACACTTTTTACTTTTCCTACTTCTAGATCTCTTTATTTAAATATACATTGCTTTGTTGATGATAATGTCAAAAGCTTAGTATTTATTTTCTCTCTGAATAGCTTTGATGGAAAAATCTTAAATCCTGACAAGAAAATTGTCTGCACTGGCTTGCAAGTAAGACAGCTGTACCTAGTGTTTAGCAATAGACAATAATGCAGAACACATGGATTTTATTCTCTGCTCTTCCACTGACTCACAGAATGACTTTGAGCACGTCAAACTCCATGCGCCCCAGTGTTCTCCGGGTGATGTGAAGCAGAATTCATCCTTTCTCCCCCATCCCCGCCAATAACCTCAGAGGAAAGGTGCTATAGACGTGTAAAATATTATTATTCAACTCCAAGTGCAATGTCCCAAGTCCGGTCTGGTTCAGATTTTTACAATCCCAAAGCGGATTTCAATCCAGTCTTATTTTGCTTCCTATAGACAGAGCAATTCCCTTAAGTTCACATGTTGCTTGCCACAGAGAAAGGAACAGAATTGCCCCAAACATTGTATAGGGTGTGGTATCTACAAACACACCACCATTATTTTAAGAAGACTAAATATACTTGCTCATCCTACCTCTTGGTGAATCCTCGGAGTGATCTCTCTTTGGTCCATGCAAAAGGTTTAGCTGCTCTGCACTCACTCTGTGCCAGGTCCTGTTGTGGTTTTCTTTGTCCTTTAGTGGAGGAGAATATTCCAGCTCACAAGGCAATTCAAAATTGCAGTCAAATACTGTTACAGGAAAACAGATAGTACATACAGGGTTAATAAAAATCCAACTTCTCCCCTTCTAATCAGTCATATTTCTTACATAAGTTAGGACTTATTTTTATTCATGTTTCTCCTTGCATTTTCTCCCTTTCCAAGTAAAAAGGGACACAGGAAAGGTCAGGTCAGATCAGATCAAACGATAGAAGAAGAGTTCAGAATGAACCAAACTCTAAAGGTGCCTTGTGGGGTGAACAGAGCAGAAGCAAACCAAGAGGAAGGGCCAGAGGCCACCACATCTCTTAGGGGGAAAGAGGGCCAGAAAAATTTTCAAGCAAGAAAAACAATTATCTAGAGCGGGGTAGTCAACAGACTGACTGTGGACCAAATCCAGAACACCAGACACTTTTGAAGAGACCCGAAAATTACTTACTTATCATTTTTGTTGTTGTTTTTATTATTTGCTCTGGAGTCTGGACCTTGACTATGCCTTGACCAAGAAATTTGGACTTCGAAAAAAAAATAATTGACTACCCCTGATTAGAGAACGGTGACTGGATATCTCAGAGATTGAGGAAAATTGGATATAGAGCTTTTCTATTATAGGATGTCAGTTCAAATTCCACCCAAGTAAAGAGAAACTCATTACAATCTGAAGATTGTTCAGTGGTCTATGAATTGCTGGTCTCAAACCAGCTCCTGGAGGACAGGGGTTCTGCAACACACCAACCGTGAGCAAAACTGGTATATTGTATGGCAGTCTCAACAGAGAGACCTGTGGTTAAATGATTCATGAGTGACTGAAGTGACCTTTCACTCACAAAAGTGGTCCTTCCAGGTGAGGCACATTTGTGCAGTAGTGAAGGCTTGATTTGCTGCTAAGTGTCCTATGGACAGTGGGACTTAACCACCAAAGCTCGCTACCCATACCTTTCACCAGCACTAAGCTCTCTTTTAAGAACAGACTTTTCTAAAGATGCTTAAAACTGTTGGTGCAATTAAGATTCCTTTCTCTGAATACAGTATTTTCACCATCACATTATGGAGTAAAGTTGTCCAAGACAACATACCGTAACATGTGGAATTCATCTCCAAGTATGTCCAATGATTTTTCCTCCTTTATTTTTTGAAAGCCCCTAGTATGTTGACTTCCCCAGACTTGATCTGCAGTTAACAGTCCACATATTTTGGGTGAGACTTGTGCTTCTAAATAACTCAGCGCCAGATTTGTAAAGCTGTGAATGTGCCTAAAGATAGAGACAAGCACCTAATGGGATTTTCCAAGCATCTAGGCACTTAACTCCCTTTTGAAAAATCCCACAAGGCACTTATCTGCATGTTTAGATGCCTAAATACCTTTAAAAACTGGCCCTTAGGTATTTTTGAAAAGCCTATTCTTAAGGCCCTTTTGGAGGAAAATGCTGTTCTCTGGAGATTTTCTTTAGTATCCACTCTCATGCCACTAGAGAGATTAAAACAAATCATTTAAATTTACATTAGTCAAACTAAGATTTTTTTAAACTTCAATTACGTTCTCTATTAAGCATCTAATTTCTTCCCAGACTGCATATATTTATACAGTTCAGACAGTTCTCCTGCTGGTATAACATCTTTTAATCCAAAAGTTAATACTATTGCCTTTTCTCTATACTTTCAGATAATCCACCTCTTTAATGAGGAAATGGAATCAGCGAGGTCTAGTGTTTGTTTTTTGTTTTTTTACATTCTTCTTTCTGAATCATGTGTTTTGTCAATTCCTTTGTCACACCACTGAGATAATAAATGTAACAAATCCATGGACATGCACAACACACGATAGCCACAAGAATAGAACTCAAGTACTTCTGTTCCAAATGTGTTGGCTCTATCTCTAGAGTTAGAGGATAACATTTTAGCAATATAAAGGTTATGATTAAGGCTACAATTTAGTCACAGAGATCGCAGAAGTCATGGAATCCATGACTTCCAGTGACCTCCGTGACTTCAGCCTGCAGTGGTCAGGATCTGCAGTGGTCGGGATTTATTCATGGGGGCAGGGAGCTGAGAAGTTTCACAATAAAATGCCCCACTATGGGATCCCCTGGGTAAGCACCAGCACTGTATATTGCCAACACCTTTATATGCATTGGAAAGTATCTTGGGAAGGGTTGAAGGTGTGAGTGTGGAGTGAAAGATTCCTTTGCAGGTTATGAGAGGCCAAAGGGGGAGGAAAGAGGAAAGGAACGGGTTAACTCGACGATCCAGCTAGGCCCGAAGATAAAGAACGAAACTGCAGCCCAAGACCAGCACACACAAACAAGCTCTCTGCTGCCAAACTGCCAGAAGCCTGTGTCTCAACCCCGGCCAGCTGTGATCAAGGAGACCTGAGACCCACAGAACTGAAGGGGTTGCAAAACCAGTAAGATTGCGAAGGCCAATGAGTTGAAAAACAACAGTCTCGCGACCCTGAAACCGGTGTGTTTTGGGGAAACTAAGGGAGCCGTGGAAGACCGGTTCGGACTGGTACCAAGAGCATGGGTGGGGTGAAGGTCCCTGGACGAAAATGCCCCCAGAAGAACCCATAACTTAAAACCCTCCCGAGAGCTGAAGCAAGTCGGAGATTTACAGCGGACCCACAATGACTTGTGCACAGGGCAGAACTCTCGTCTACCCTTCCCTCTCTTCTTCTTACATTACACCCAGGCTTAGCCAGCCTTGGGTTGTGCGTGTGTAAGTATGAAAGTGGGTTAGGACTCAGGCACTAACGCTTTCTTCCTCCCTCTGAGTGATGTGAGGCACACCCAGCACTCATCGCTGTTATTTGGTGAATAAAGCTTTAAACTTAGTCACTTGGTGTGGCTCCTTCATCTCCTCCCCTAAAGATCCTGTGGCCTCAGCCTGATCACCTGAAGCCCCAGGCAGATTGGTATCATAAATCTGTCACAGGGGTACCCCCACTGCCTCTGGCAGCCCCCGGAGCTCCAAGCCACTGTGGGGTACCCCCAAGCTCCCATCTGCCACAGGTGGTGGGGGTCCCCGGAGCTGCCAGTGGTGGGGGAACCCCCAGACCTCTTGGCAGCCACAGGCTGCAGGGAACTCCACAGCCTCCAGCTGCTGCAGGTGGCTCCTAGCCCCTGCGCAACTGCCCACTTCAGACAGTGTGGGGACCTGCAGATCCACTTTTCAACACGGATATTTTTAGTAAAAGTCACAGCTAGGTCATCGCTTGCGATAATTTTTCTTTTTTGCCCAGGACCTGTCCATGACTTTTACTAAAAATATCCATGACAGAATCTTAGCCTTAGTTATGATATAGTAGAGCAGATTTGATTCCACCCAGCAGGGGACGCTGTTGTACATACATGCAGTTAGGGAGCTTATTCCTTTACCCACTTACTTCCCTGGTCCTTCTCGCATGAACAGAGCACAACAATACCCGAAGTCCAAAGGTGCAAACAATTTGATGTTTATTGGGGTGATCTTCCAGCAAGCATGATTTCAGTTTCCTTCCTTAGTATCCCCCTTCCCAGCGCTGACACCACAGAGCCTTACCTGTGTCCCTGTGCCCATTCCCCCCCTTAGCAAAACATGATTCCAATTCCCCACTCCCATTCCCTGTTCCCATTCCCCCACCCCCTGATCCTGATTGACTGCAGACTATATAGTAAAACTTGAGTTCTGCTTAGCTATACCTTAACCAATCATTTTCCTGAAATTTAACTAACGAATCCTAACATATTGTAACACGATTATATAACCAGTTATATCCCACCACCTTAATTAGTTTACACCCAGCAAAATTAATTATACAGCAGACAGGAATAATCACAGAACCAGACAGAGATTATACAGACAAACAATAGCAAAGTGGGAACTATAATGACAAAACAATACAGAAGTGAGGATTTCACATCCCAGCTATTGATAAGTGAGTTCTTGCCAGACAGGATGCTATCAAACTAAGCTTCTTTTTACATCTTCCCTTTCTCTGGAGGCGATAGGCATTATCAGGACAAGATTGTATTCCTAACAGCCCAATAGCACCTTATTTCAGTGTGACTAGTTTGTAACGTGAGGAGGTGACCGGTCGCTTCCCAGCTTATGGCTGCCTCTGCTGCCTTGCCAAAGGCCTTAGCCTAAGAACAGGGCCTCAGACTGTCACAGTAAGAGAAGGCCCTTACACCGGCAGACAGTGATTTTGATTTTCTTTCTTTCTTTCTTTTATACCTCTGTAACTAGCTAAGTGGTAAGAATACACCTAAATTAGAGTATAGGCCTTTACAGACAGGCCTGAATATCTATATCCTAACACATGCGACCTAGTTTTTACAACACTGCCACCAAACTTCCTTAATTTCCTGACATTTTTAGTAAATCCTGGAGAATGGAAAACAATCTATAAAGTGCAAGACTCTCTTCAGTTTTGTGCCAACACACAAAGACACGAGAAGAGCCAAACAGCTTTGATTTAATATTAGTCCTGCCTATGCCAACACAAATGAAAGGAGAGAGATTTAAAAGCATGTGACTTTTTTGGTGAGCTGGTTCTGAACTCCTGTCCTTTTCCATCAATCTAAACTATTTATCACTACCAACATTTATATATGCCCCACCACCATAGTTTCTGGGGGCACCATACTTATTTGGGATATCATATACATTTAAAATTTGTATTATGGCATCTTCAAAAGCCCCAACCAGAATCAAGGTTCTATTGTGCTAAGTGCTGTACAAACACATTGCAAGAGTCCTGCTCTTTAGAGTTTACAGTAAGGCTCCAATCATGCAAAGCACATACATAAGTATTAACTGTACACATAAAGAGTCCCATTGAACTTTAATGGAACTTCTCACACGTGTGAAGTTACCCTCCTGTCTAAATGCTCCCAGGCTCAGTGCCAAATTTGAGGCAAAGTGCAAGATATAAGCAAAGGAAACAATAGACGGAAGGAGGACATGGATGACACTATTACATATGGATTTCATGTGTCTTGCATATTTTGTGTAATATCATCTGCCTTTTCCATTCCCCACTTCCCAGCATTTACATTATAAGGCTCCCTTTATCAGCATGCATAGCTTGGCCAACAACTGTAAAGAGCTGACCCATGACTGAAACTCATCATGAAATGAAAAACTTTGGCTTTCTAATATTAGAAGTTCAAAACTGACCCCCTTGGGTGGTCCAGGCCAGAAAGGATGCATGGAAAGGATCCTGACACAAGGAAGAAAGGAGAGCAGCAGAATACAGACCCTGGACTTCAGAAAAGCAGACTTTGACTCCCTCAGGGAACAGATGTGCAGGATCCCCTGGGAGAATAACATGAAGGGGAGGTGGTTTTTAAGAGGTTTCCTTAGAGGTTTTTAAGGTCAGGTTTGACAAAGCCCTGGCTGGGATGATTTAGTTGGGGATTGGTCCTGCTTTGAGCAGGGGGTTGGACTAGATGACCTCCTGAGGTCCCTTCCAACCCTGATATTCTACGAAAGGACAGCCATTAAATTAACTGGCCCATGGCCCCTCACCCATCTTCTCTTACACACTATCAAGACATCACCACCTGCCTCCACTGTGCTAGTGATGCCACTCTTCATCTCTCATTTGTTACAATTTTCAAACAGGACCTTTGTGTTTTCTCTCTTGCCACCCGTTAAGCATGGAAGCTGCTCCCTGTAAATATCCACAAAGCCACCTCATTGTCCTCCTTCAAACCCTCCCCTACTGGGACGCCTACAGAAACTTGACAGCAGCTAGGCTGCTGGTGTGCTGAGACCTCTGGTTATGCAGTTAAGTTTTATCTCACTGTTTCCTTATGCTCCCCTTCTGTCTGTAATCCTGCTTTGAGCAGGGGGTTGGACTAGATGACCTTCTGGGGTCCCTTCCAACCCTGATATTCTATGATTCTATGATTCTATCTGTTGCCTTCTGTTTTATAGTTAGACTGTAAGCGCCTCAGGACTGAAACTGCATTTGTTTTGTGATGGTAAAGTACCTAGAACAGTGAAACCCTGGTCTATGACTGGGGTATCCAAGCACTCCAGTAAAACAACTCAACAATCAATCAATCAATCAATCATCTCCCCAGTAGTGTGCCCCCTCATGGCAATTAAATCTGCCTGTCAGCAATGGGAACCCAGAGGAAGGGCTGGGGATGAAAATCATATCGGTCTTCCCTTGTGTGGAATCCCATGGGGCACAGGGATGTGTGTAACATATACCTCCTTGGAGCAGCCTGGCTGAATGCAGCTCAGAACAACGTTTAAAATAGATCATTTTGCACAGAAAGATGATGTGTTTGACTTATATGCACCTTTAAAAAGTGTCTGATTTGATTAAGCATTCATATCTATTTAGGGGACTTATATATGCATTATCACGATAGTATCCAACCACTTCACAAGCTTTAATGAATTTATTCTCACAATGTTCTTGTGCCCTAGGGAAGTACTAACTCTTCCGCAGGTTAGGAAATGAGGCACACGGGGATTAAGTGATTTGTCTTCACACAGGAAGACAGTGGTATTGAAATTAAAACCAAGAGTACTGAGGAAACTGAAACCAAATCTCCCAAGTCCCAGGCCAGCAACCTAATCACAGGACCATTCTTCCTCTCAAACCAAGTTAATGATCAGTCCACAATGTAGAGTAAATGCTTTTCATATATACTATATGTAAGCTCATTTACAAACTGTTCTTGAGTTGTAAGGAACCTTCTTTGGTAGCTGCTGCAGGACTATACCACATCTACAAGCATAGGGTTCCTTTTAACATCTAAGAATCCGTTCCTTCCACAAATTACTTCCTTCCACAAATACAAATTACTGGTCAATTTTTAATGCACCCACAACAGGTCTTTCACCTCCCTTTTCTGATCTTTGTCTTATGTTTAAATCCTACACAATGCTCTGTATGTGTTGAGCAGTGGAGGAAACAAATTGTTTATTTTTGGAGTTTATTTGATTAAATAAGCCATCATTTCCCTTTTTCAAATAAACACACACTGTAGGAAGTAATTAAATTTAGTAGAACCTACAAAGGTTTTTTTCCCCAAACTCCCCTTCCACCTCCTCCCCCAGCCACTCCCCAAATAAGACTAGATATTGAGCTTTAGAAGGTGGCAATTGTGTATATTCAGGTTTTTTTGCAATGAGATTTTCACAAAGATTTATATCCATAGGTATGGGTTTATGCAGTAGTTATATGGATACTATGGATCATAAAGGCTCTAAAGGAGATGCTAAGTCCAGTAAATCACAAAGCCACTTTTAAAATATAGAGTAGAAGTTGAAGGCTCACTAGATCTTCCAGTTTCTTGAATGCCCAGGCAGTTTATAATAAATCTGTTACATCATTATACTTTTAAAATGGAAAATAAATTAACGTTGGTTGCTTACAATTAAATAAAGGTAAACACTCACCTGTTTAAGGTTTTGGTTGTAGCCATCAGTGTGTATATCACAACTTGCTAGCTATATACAGAAATGCCAACTTACCAAATCTGGCTAAGAAAGATAAAGCAAGTCACTACCTGACTGAGAAGGTAGGAAATTGTAATTGAGAAGTGATGTTAAGACCTTGTGTATATGCTTTATATTTGAACAGTACCTAGCAAATGGGGCCCTGGTCCATGACTGGGGCTCCTAGATTCTACAAAAATACAAATAAATACACAGCAGATAGATGTCATCTGTTCATCTCAAAAAATGATGGTGAAAATGCCAAAGCAGTTTTGTTGCTACCTGTCAAGCTGCAGCATCACAAGTTACTAAAAAGTCCAGTTCTTGAGTGGCAGTCCTTGTCACAGATGGTGCAGGGCCAGAAGATGAATCTGGTGCACTACTGCTGCTAGGACACCTACTGTAATTTCCTCTTTGTTCTTTTCACTTTACTCTTTCTTGACCACCTCTCTTCAACCTCTTTGACTCCTTCCAGCCCTTGTATAGTACAGCCCTCCAGCACCACCCTCCAGTGTAGCCTGTTGCTAGCTGCCTCTTTGGAGCTTGTAATGTTGATGTTGGAAGTTTTCAAATCACCATTGCAAAACATCTTTGAACCTGAGCCTACAACAGCCCAGTGGCCGTAGATAAGCCACACTTTCTCCATGTAATAGGTCCTTTAGAATGTGTCCATCATCCATCCAGTACAGAGAACTAAACCAATGAAGACATCTGTATTTAAGAACAGTAATTAGGTTTGGCAATTTTGCTTTCTCAAATATTACGGTACCAGGAACTTTAGTTTCTCACTTGATATTTAAAATATGAAAATGACAGCGAGTGTGGAATGTGTTTAGCCTTCTCTCATGCCTGCTATCCAGCAGTGTGCTCAGGACCATACTGAAGTGTTCTCAGGACACACGTCTGGTAAACTCATATTTTCGTGTTCAATTTCAATTTCCTGTTATCCCACATGTGCTTGGTCCATTGACTGAATATGGTGGCTGCCTTTCTGAAGTGAGCATTAAGCTTTTCTCCTAGAGATAGGTTAACCAATATAGTTGATTCAAAATAGAATTTGTGCATAACTTGTAGCACACTGACAACTATTAAAACTTCTCGTACAGTCAACTTATGTTTGCTATAATCATTGTCTTCTTTAAACTGGTAGTTAGTCCAGTATCATTACAAACTAACACAAAGTTATTGCAAAGCTTCTGGAGCTCCTGTTAACTATGCATGATGAACAGAAATAAATAAATAAAAATAATTAGGGATTTGCACTGGTATAACTATATCTATGTTAGTTATGTTGGTGTACGTTTTCCAATATGAATGGCAACTACCTCCATTTTAGTTATGCTAGTAAAAGTTTTCTATTATACAAAAAAAGCCTAGTAAAAACAAAATATAAACCAGATCTCAAGACTACCACCTTAATAGTGAGATCTACTGGAAAATATCCTTCTATATGGCAGCTCCCTTTCCTTCACTATCCAGCACACACACACACACACACACACACACACACACACACTCGTTATGGGGCAGCTAGTGTAAGGGAAACCAGAGTTGGCTCTTTGGAAAGAACAAGTTTTCATGTTCCAACTCCCCCCAAGAAAAGTCTTTTTCCATCTCCTCTTTCTGACTTTCAGGATCAGAGCTCCCCCCCCACCCCCTTGGATCATCATGTTTTGAAATGGTATTATCAAGGATTGGTTTATCCCTTCTCTGACTAGGTAATCAATAAGTGTGAATTCCACGTACACTCAGCCCTATGCTTATGCACAAATATATCAACTGGGTATTTAAACAGCAGTCTCGTACATCATACTTTCAGATATAGGCATCTAAATCAAAGATCTTGCCTATACAGGCAAAACTTTGACAAATTCATGTCCAACACCCAACAGTGTGGCAGAAGCTGGAGAATGGATAGGGATCAAACATTCTTACTACGGTAGATTTCTTTTAAAATAAATACTGTATTGACATTTATTCATTGGGGAAGAGAGATATAATTTAAATTGTATAGTGGAGAAACACTATGCTGAGTGAGCTCTGGGATCCCCATTAACACCCACTAACCTCTATATACTCAGTATCTAAGGCCTATAAAGCTTTTAATTCATGATAGGGAAACGAACAATTGAGTTTTCAGTTACTAATTTCAGAGAAAAAGCAAGTTCCTAAAGCTCTCCCAGTTCCTCTAGGTATAGATGGCATGGTTCAGCCAGTTTTAGGAGTCTGGGGGCCTCCTGTAAGGTTAGTCTTGAGTCCCATTTTCACCCTATCTACACCAGAAGAAGAAGAATCACCCCACGATTCTTCAGTTATGTTGTCACAGTGCAGGGAGATGTCAGGTTAAGACAGTGGTGTGTGGCAGTGGGCTGTGTAGTGGGCCTAGGGTGAAGGAACTTCCATGATTACTGCCCATTTGCTGGGAAAATGCTAGACTTTGTTCTCCATGGCTATCAATTTGACAGCTTGTAGGAGCACTAGATGCACTCAAAATTAACACTACACCTTACAGGAAAAAGCAGCATTGATTGTAGGACAGACCCATGGGAATTAGGCCTATCCCATAAATGTGTTGGGATAGATGGCAAATCCCCTCTAGCCAAAGTCCCATCTTCACATCTTGGGGAGGGCTGGTATTGCAAATGTCTTGCAAAAAAGTTAGCATTGTCTTGGGGTATGTCTGCACCACAATTAAAAAATGATGGCTGGACCATGCCAGCTGATTTGGGCTCATGGGGATGTTTAATTGCAGTGTAGGTACTCCTGCTCCGCCTGGAGCCTGGACTCCAGACCCTGTGACAGGGAGGGTCTCAGAACTTGGGCTGCAGCCTAAGCCCAAATATCTACACAGCAATTAGTCTCCTCGCTTAGCCCCACGAGCCTGAGCCAGCTGGAATGGGCCAGCTGTGAGTGTCTAACTGCAGGGTAGACATACCCTTAGAGTTATGGGAAACCCATTCCATAAACTAAGGATACTCAAAAAACAGAGTCAAGGTGAGCCTCTCTATTCCCTTCTCCTTCCTAGCCTGCAGCAACGTAGTTGTGTTGCTGTAATATCTGTAGCGTAGACATAGCCTCAGTCACAGGTGGGCTGGGACCTATTCCCCATAAAGGACCAGCTACCTTGTGACATCATCCACCCTCACAACCCCCCTCCCCATTTTTAAAATGGGAGAAACTCTTATCCCCTACCTCAATGGATTTGAACACACTCTGAACATGTTAAGTGCTAGATCTAAAATGCCATATGAGTTTAGAATAGTAAGATCCATCTGTTCTACAAAAACACTGTAAACTGCTGGCAATAAAATTCAAAAGTCCTGACTTTAAGCCTGTGCACTAATCATTAGGACATGTTGCCTCTATCTTTGGAGAAGTAAAAATAGAGAACTCAACTCTGCCAAAAAGCCTTTAAATTAATCCAACAGTGACAAATAACATCTGAGTGCCCACTTCTTAGATTAAACAACACAGCCACTAATTTGTTTGTTACGACGATCTCTAAACTGACAGCAGTCACTTTATCTCTTCTCTATTCCTTTACGTGCATTGGAGACTCAGTCACCAAAATCTGTGACAGCTACTTTTGTTCATTCAAAATCAGGCTACAAAGAAAAGGAATCAGGATTCCTTCATCAATCAGTTATAAGCACAGTCTGTCAAGACATCTCATGGGGGAATGAAACAGCCAACACAGATCTCATTTCTATTCCTCCAGCCATAAGAAAGTGACAGATTAGGTAGGTCCAGCTATGGTGCATGTGCTTAGAGCTGGAAATATTTGTCCACCAAATCTCTCATGCATGCAAGACAAACATCTCTATGAAAGGGAATTTCTAATACACATTCTGTACAAATGTCTAAAGAACTGATTCTAAAGAGGCTTGTTAGGAAACTCATATTCCAGTTGACTCAACAAAGTAGCAAGATGTGAACTGTCATATTTTGACAAGCCTTAAAAGTGGATTCCTTGCCAAAAAAATTTGGGTGGTCTCTAGGGAAAATGAATACCAAAGGAAGAAAGAAAAAGGCAATTTGTTATCTTACTGTATAGTACTTCATACTTATATAAGTCATTGCATAAATTGCATATTGTCATTGGAATATTGTCTGCAGATGAAGGAGAACAAAGGGACAAGGAGAGAAAGATTGTTTTCCTGGATTTTGGTCCTCCTATCCTGAACAAAAGGAACATCTAATCCCAGTTTGTAACCAAAGAGCCTCTAAATGACAATTGGCAAGGGAGTGCAGAGGGGTTACCAGAATCTCCTGATTCTGGTATATTCAAAAAGGGTCTCAACCGGGCTTGGTTGAAAACACTGAAGAGAATGTTGAGTAAGATAAACTTCTTTAGATAAGAGAGTAACTTGTTAGTTAAGTTTAGTCTCTAGAAAGCATATTTGATTTTGTTTTATATGTAATATTAGTTTCCAATATTCTTACTCACTATCACTTGAATCTATTCTTTAATAATAAATATATTTATAGTGAAAACAAGATTTAGTATAAGTGCTGTGGTATTAAGCAAAGTGCTGGTCTGGAATTGAATGTTACAGGCTAGTTTGTACCTTTGGGAACAGCAGATCTGGTAATACTGTGAGTGTTTGGTGAATAAGGAGCTAAACACTTCACGGAGTTCTCTGAGTACTTTCATTTGCTGTGTGCCCATTGTCACCTGTACAGAGAGAGCGAGGTCTGCAAGGGCCTGGAAGATAGTGTTTCTGCTGCCAGAGGCTAGTGATTTCAGGGACCTGATCACAGCAGGCTCAGACAAGGTTGCTGCATGTTAAGGACAGGTGGTAGCAAGGTGCCAGTCAATTTGTGTACCTCTGGGGAGCTTAATATGCTACACGACATATGCTTAAGAATGCTTGCTGATCCCATATTCTTCAGTCCCTGCCATGTGGGAGGGAGAGAGAGCATCTTGACAAGGAGAAAGAACAAAGGAAAGCCTAAAAATCTAGACGCTTAAACATTCTTCCTGCCCCTTAAATAACATTGGGCTCCTATAAAATAAAAAAAAAAATCTCACTTCTCTGTAGGACAGGTGAAATTTTGTATCTTTCAGGGTGGTAGGTGAATAATCAATGCTCACATAGAGCAGCACATCTGAAAAACTGCTAGTACTGATGAGACACGGAAGGAAGAGTATTGTAAAAGCTTCCTATTGAAGTAACCTTTCCAACAGCCTGAGTGGATGACTACCTCTAGGGACAGTTGAATGTAATTTCACAAATGTGATGAAACATTTGCTTGAAAGAACCATTGCAGCCAATTCAACAGGTTTTTTTGTTTTGTTTTGTTTTGTTTTTTTGAGGGGAGGGGAGTTTAGTTTTGTTTAGGGGTTTTTTGTGTGGTTAAAAAAAAAATTAATTTACTCAGTCTTTCAATCTAAGAAATTGATCCATTAATAGGACCAACAGGAAAAAAAGTAATTAAGAAAACTAATATTTCTCCACATCAGCAATGCCAGTCACTTAATTAAATGGATCCCATCAGACTGTTAGACAAACAAAACTTTAATAGAAGTTTTATTAAACATTCACTAGTAATCTTAATTGTGACACAATGCTGCAAACACTGGCATTTTCTTCTAGGAGAGGGAAGGACAGTGCTCTAGCCTCTAGTGAAAGAGGATGGTTAGGTTTTATTTCACACTCAGTAATTAACTGTGTGACCTGGGATGGCTCCCTTAACCTAGGAGGAAGGATGTGTCAGTGGTTAGGCCACTACCCTAGCACTCAGAAGATTTGAGTTGAATTCCTTGCCCTGCCCCAGCCATCTTATGTGACCTTGTCTAAGTCAGTTAGACATTGCAGCACCTAGAAAAAATCACAGGAATCCGCAATCCACAACACCTGAGTTAGGTGCCCAAGGGTATGTCTACATTGCACTTAAACATCCGCGGCAGGCCCATGCCAGCTGACTTGGGCTCATGCTAAGAGGCTATTTAATTGCAGTGTAGCTGTTTAGGCTCGGGCTGGAGCCCAGGTTCTAGGACCCCCTAGCCCAAGCAAGTTACAGCCACAGGTGTTTAATTGCAGTGTAGAGATACACTAAATTCCCTATACAATGCATGGGAAGAGATAGGTGTGTCTTAAGCCCCACACTTCTCATAGAGATAGGCACCTAAGTCCGGGCTTCAGGGTGGCACCTATCTCTGCTAGCAATCCACAAAACTGGGGGGACATAGCTGCTCTGACTAAGTCATGTGCGGGGCTTGATCTGATTGGTGTGGTTAGAGGCCACTTAGATTTACTTAAAACAACTGGGGGAGGGGAGGCCCTCCCTTTAATCATTAGTGGTTAGGAAACTCACTTAGGAAGGAGAACAACTTCAACAGCAGAGATTGAGGGAGCATACCTCAGAATATCACATAGCCCAGCAGTTTAGGCACTCGCCTGAGAGGTGACAGACCCCGTTCAAATCCCATCTCCTCATCAGACAGAGTAGGGGATTGCACTGGTTGTCTCCCACTTCTCCGGTGAGTACTCAACTACTGAACTAACTGTTATAAGGAAAATCCCTTTCTCCCTCACCTACAAAGGTGCTCTATGTAGATCTAGGCAGCCCCTGAGTTCACCTACTAGATCAGGCCCTGCACATGACTTAGGTGGGGGAACGCCAGTCTTCCCCCAGTTCATGGATTGCCCTGGGGCTTAGGCATCCTAGGACCTATAGTGAGGCAGCAGTGTGCATGCCCAGAGAGGCAGAAACATAGGCACGTAGGAAACTTTTACTGCAAACATTCAGGCACTGAGTGAGTTTAGCAGCTTAGGCAGCAGCTGAGCAGTTTTGTGGATCACAGTGCTGCCTAAAAACAGGACTCAGGTGCTTGAGTCTCGGAGTTAGGCACTTAAGTACCTTTGTGGAGCCAGGCCTTAGTCTCTGTGCCTGAGCTCCTCATCTTTAAAATGGGGCTAACTCTTCCCTCACTCACAGTGGTGTTCTGAGGATAAATATATTGAAGACTGTAGTATCTGAGCACCGCACAGTGATGCAGAGCATATGAAGCAGATTAATCACTCTGTCCCTCAGTTTTCCCACCTGCAAAATGGAGGTGCTTACTCATTTCACACGAGTGAGGTGAGACATAATGATTTTCAAAGTGCTTTGAAATCATAGAAGTGCAAAGTATTTCTCCCTTTGAATGCTATCTGTATAAACCACTAGGTGTTATAGTGCAAACCCATCCTGAGCAAACACCTAATCAAAGGGAGCCCGTGAAGGACACCTGCATACTGAGATTTGGGGTAACTTCCAAAGGAGACAGAGTTGGGGCCAAGAGGGACCTGGTGATATTCAATATTTTTTCTTTTACATTTAAAAAAAAAACCCTTCAAGTTTGGATAGATGGATGGATTGGCTCTGTCAAAATGGAGATTTGGCTGAGACCACCACCTCACGTCTAGACTCAGTGGCACTTTGCCATTTCAGAGAGCAAAGGAACTGGGACTGTGAAGAGCTGGATTCTGTTCCCATCTTTGATAATGATTTCCTTTGTGACTTGGTGCCCTTTAGATGAATAGAGAGGGGTGTTTGGGTCATAACACAGAATACCAAAGGCTCCTCTTCCTCTGGCAGGGAGGAACTATACCAAAGTCTCCAGCCAGGGAGATTTAGATGAACAATAAATAGGGCCCTGACTAGGCTGCTTTCAGTCCCTTTACATCTCAATTCCTCTTGTTTTGTTCCCTGGGGGCTGGTGTAGTGGCTTTACTTCACACAGAAACATGGACCACCCAGTCCCCAGAATATAGTGTTCCTGGTTTACATGGGTGTGGCCAAAGCAAACTGTCCTATAGATATTCCACGTTGCTGGATAGTGCCTTGGGGTCCATTGCAGTCCAGGTGTAAATTAAAGCAGACGCATAGGACAGAGCAACCTCTGGAAATCCCAGAACTCCCCAGGTGCGATGGTGACAAAAAGCGAACAGCCCCTCTTCAAGACTCCTCTCATTCTTCTGAACTGCACATCCTGGAAGTGATAGGAAATACTTGACCCAAATTCAGAACTATCAGTAAACTAGTTGAGATTTTTAAGAGCTTTGAAAATATAAAGCATTATAAATGTAAGCAGAGTCTGAATGAGCTCTCCCGTGACATCTAGTGGTGAGCTATGGAAAAGGACTTCAGGAGCTGATTCATTTGCATTAGCACACCCACCCTGCCTAGGTGCTCAGCATGATGGGATTGCTTGCCCAAATGACCACTGTGGCTGGTGTTGGATCCCCAGTCTCCTTGTTATTGGGGCAGGAATGATAAAGGGTTGTTATCCTTGTTGTGTGAACTGAGGGCAGCAGAACTGTATTTGGCATACCCCGATGAGGGACTCACCCTCAACTGAAAATAGCACTTGCAAGGCAGGTTCCAAAGCCCAATGAGTTGAGACAGGGTGGGGACAGGATTTGTACCTGATGGTGCAGGCCCTGTTTAAGGGTCCTAGATACCATTAGACCCTTCTCCTCTGCACTGTATAATAAAAGAGCTAATTTAGACTCAATTGAGAGTACTGTTACATGCTACAAAGCTGAAATCACTGATACTTAAGTCTAAATATTAGACCTACTTTGGGACAGTATTAGACCTACTATTGCAAGAGACTGCCTAGTTTGCACCAGCAATGAGGTTCCCCCACTAACAGCTGAAATCACAGAGCTGAAATCACTGAGAGCTGTGTTAAGTGGGGGGCCCTGAAGACATCTTGGCAAGTAGCCAGGCGGGCACCTGGTGGAGAGGCGCAGTCAGCAGGGTGGCTGGCGGCGAGGCACAGCTAGTGGCCAGCTGGCAAGGAGGTGCACAACCATCAGGGCAGCTGGCGGGGAGGGCCAGAGCACAGTGGCAATCGGCTGGCAGGGCAACACATATAAGGTGCCTCCTTGTCCCTCCTTCCACACAGGGTGGGAGGTGAAATCTGTGAATGAACCTCTCAACTCTGGGGCTGTACTGGCCAAGGACAGTAACTGTGAGTGGGGTGGAACGGGCACATTAAAAGGTCTTTGGAGTTGCTGAACTTAAGACCCTGAGGGGAAAAGGACACTGCCCAACTTAGTTGGGAATGGGTTTTTTGCTGGTTTATATTTATGAACCCTAGTTGTGGGGTTTTCCCAAATTAATGCTGAGTTACTTCCCTCTTTTTATTAAAAGTTTTTTGCTACATTCAGACTCTGTGCTTGTGAGAGGGGAAGTATTGCCTCTTAGAGGCGCCCAGGGGGTGGTGTGTAATTGTCCCAGGTCACTGGGTTGGGGCTCAAACTAGTTTTGTGTTGTATTGTTGAAAAGGAACCCCTAGATACTGAAGCTGGCCCCTGTTGCTGCTGGCTCCACCTGGCAGAAGGGTTATATACGAAAATATTGTTCTCTGCCAATTCTGGAGCACTGAGAAGGAATCATCTTTGTGTAACATATACAACTGATTTCCTGCAATTCATTGCAGAATGGTGGGTTGGGCATTGATAGAACTTCATCCAGACGGATTATATAATCAGCCAAAAGCCATTATAAGTCATTTTAAACTTAGATACAGTACATATATCTACATGTGATTCCATTAGATGGAACCAATCCACATGATTTTAGGTTCTTAGAACAAACCCTTCTCTTGGAATGATATTTCTGAGAAATTTAAAGAGGTTAGGATGAAGTAATAAAGGATAAATGAGAAATCCTCCTTGAAGCCTCTGTGAAAGCCAAGGTGGGGAAAATTTGCTACTGTCCCTTCTCAAATGAAATTGGTGCTTCCTCATCAGTCACGCAGATACAACAGCTAGAAGCAGATATTGTATGCCAGTTCAAATAATATATATTGCACAGCATAAAAGGCTGCAACATAAATTTGAAGATATATAGAACTCCTTCATATAGGTCAGTCAAACTTTTCTCTCAAGCAGATAATTACAGGCTTAGGGTGAGTAAATCTTATTAGCCTCTCTCCACCTTCTCTCTTCTCATGAGAAACTGCTTGTGGATATATCCCCCTTCAGTCCCTTTACTGAATTGCATGCTGGATATATCTTTACTTAGTCCTGCCCTGACCAGGAAAACACTGGCATATCATTCTACTGTATGACCACTGTGGTTTTACATTATCATTAATTAGGTCATATGAGAGAACAGTCTGAACCATAATCCCAGATCTGTCCCACGCCCATCCTGCCAAGTCAATTAAAAGTGTAGTAGTTATGACCAAGCAATCTGATCTGCTAGTGTGGATCCTTCAGTTCATGAAGAGCCTCTCTGATAGTAGGGGGACTATTTTAACATGAAGCATCTTACTTTAAACGTTTTGAACTACTGATACAGTATGTATGTAAAGTTGCATGGGAATAGAAAATAAGCCTACTTACCATGCTGTCCTCTGTGAGGGAAGAAAGGTGAAGCATCTTTCATGACCCAAGTTAAATTCCAGGCAGAGAAATCAGGGGGGAGAGAAGGAATATTCATGGGAGATTCCAAAGTGCTCAGACCTTTAAATAAAAGAAAAGAATAAATGCAAATAAATACAATATAAACAACAGGCTGAAGGATCCTAAAGTGTTTTACAGACTATAGGTAATAAGTGCTGAAATGCAGTCACTTCTTGGGTACAGCACAGAAACAGTTTAACAACACATTGCAATACTAAGCAGCTGTTTATGACAGGACATAAAGAATACCATATCCATTGGAAACTGAAAATTCAATTATATACAGTTATGTTTCAATCTGAGGCAGATTCATAGTAGGTTTTAGTAGTTTCAATGGCTGAAAGGATATCTTTTACCCATATATGTGAACAGGGAGAGTCAGGATCAATTGTTTGTTTTACGTATGGAAAATGAGAACTGTTGCTCAGCAGAATTGTCAGCACTACCCCTCTGTATTTCCAAGCTTTGCTTTGACCTCAGAGTGCTTTAAGCTTTGTGTGCGCGTGTGTATTTGGTACCTGAAATCCTGCACATAAAGCAGGTGAATTCATGTTCTGTTGAGTTTTTGCTGCATAAATTAAAATGTTTGAAACAAGTCTTCAGGGATTTAGACTCTTACAATGAACAAGAACAGGTTACAATGGTCTATTTTATCCATAGCCACTCTGCAAGACCAGGATGACTCTACGCATGTGAGAAATGGTGCCTGAATTATAAGGCAAGCCTGACAGGTGCAATAGAATTCCAGGGGTATGGAAATCTGTCAATTCAAGAAATTCAGAGTTTCCCTGTCACAATTTTTATGTTTTCTGAAGATTGTAAGGACTTGGTTCTGATCTCACTCACACTGGTATAAATTGGGAGTTACAATGGCATAAGCAAGAGGTGAATCAAGTGCTAACCTTTCATATAAAGACACAGTGTGTGCTAACTTTAACCCTATTGATTGCAACAATAACCTTTGGATATAAACTGGCTTCAACACAGTAATTTTTTGTCACTCATCCTGGAATTGTAGACAAAAGTTTAGTTTCTTTGATGGCTGAACTATATCTTGACCCTTTGTGAATTTATGGTAAAATAACTGAATACTATATATTATTGGGTGGAATTTAGCAACATAGATATTGCCAGAGTAGATCAGACCCATGGACCATCAAGTCTAGTATCCCATATTTAACTGTAAATAAAGGAGTAATCTCCCTACATACAAACATAATACACAACTATGCAATGACTTAGCTCAGGGCAAGGGGGCTTGTCTCTATCTAACCCCAGGTGGTTATTGGTTGACTTATGCCCTTCATTGAGACTTTATCATGGTGGTAATGTAATTAAATCCCTGAAATCTGACAACAGGCCTATTTGTTGCTAGGGTCTGACTATTTCAACAATTTTACTGTCATTAGACTAGTATTGCTGAATTTAAAAATATAATATATTGAACAAATTAAGTTCTTGAAGTGGCTGACTCCACTAAACAAACATAATAAGAGAGTGTCACTTGATCTGGGACTGGGTGACCAACAACAATACTCCCCGTCACATAATAGGGTAAGCATCCATTGACGCTACAAAATGTGGAGAGATTCAGCATCCTGCTTCCAAATTATCTGCTTCATAAGGACAAGATCTTTAAAGGCCTCTTGATCTCTAAAAGCCTTAAATGAGTGCAATTTTTGTATACATGTTCATGATAGATAGATAGAACCATGGTTGTGAACCCTCTGAATTCTCAAAAAGATCAGATGTTGATCTGAACTTTGTAGCAGGCCTCCATCTCTCTCTCTCTCTCACACACACACACACACTCCCCTCCCTCTTACAGTGAATGTCACTCAGCTGCATTTCCTACTAGCAGAGTTAAGTCACTGTTAACATCCTGACCAACCTCATTTGGCATACTATACTTTACCAACCCAAAATCATAACACCCAAACATTCCCCCAGACTCCTCACCTTCACAACAACCTCCCTGTCAGTTATAACCCACCATTGCACATATCCCGTTCTTCAGATTCATGCCACTCTAATTCCAACCTCACCTCAATTGAAATATATCTTACTAATGCACTTGCTTTTACTGTAAAAGCGTGTAATGAGTTTTTTCCTATCCAAATTCTGGAGTCAGAATTAAAATGGTCTCTGAGCAGGGCTAGATGACAGTATCAGGAGGTGTGAGCTGGAGTGACATCGTGCATTGACTAAAAGGGACCGAGAGACTTTTTCCATTGGACCATATGAACTGGAACCATAAATTTATTGAACGTTAAATCTCACCAAATGAGGGTCAATCCATCCTCATCATCATATCCATTCCACACCTGAACATAAAGCTATTATATGAACAACATACAGACATTGAGATAGGAGGATATTTTGACCCATTAACCTTTTACCCCCAATTGGGGATATTGCAGATTATGTATTTTGCCATCCAATTTTAAATCGAACTTCGCACCCCTTGATAATCTGTACATTATTCCCGATAACCAGAAACTTCTACGCTTAAACTCTGTACCATTCACATTTTTTTAAACATCTTAATAAAATTTTTAAACCTAAAAATACTTGAGCCCTCCTACACTAGCTCTTCTACTATTGCTAAAACAGAAGAGAGTTATGCCAATGGTAGTACAACAATTCAGGATTTTATACAAAATTATATAGTGTAGACGCAGCCTTGAGATTCAGTTCAACTGATCTTACCCTAATGATGTTTTTGCTTCCCTGTACTCTTTATAATCCTTTATATAACTTTATCTCAAGGTCTTTGCTTGGATTATTGGCCTTAGTACAAAGACAAGAAGATTCTATCAGAAGTTATAAATTCTTCCCAATTAAGTCATCTTCAGAGAAAGATGATGGGTAAAAGGTTTTTGTATAGACAAGAGGCCATGCTCCTCAATGAGGAATTAATGATTTGATTTCAGGTAAGAGTCACAGGTCAGGAGAAAGAAAGGCCTTTCCTCTTCTACTTTATTGCAGTTCCAAGGTATTTCATGTCCTGAAAAGTAATTACAATAGGACCTACAAATCAAATAAACAAATTTCTCATGCTTTTATGAGTCTCTCGAGAATAATCCACAAATAAATTATTTTGCTGTCATTTTACAGAATAAAATGTTTTTGCTTCCTTAAGGGAGCAGAATCTGAGCCAAAATGATTTGAGGAATCTTCCCCTAACTCTTACAGAACATGCCAACTATCCTTTCTGGTTCCTTGTGCCATGGTGCTTTACCACTTTTCTATAGCAGCAACGCTAAGCTTTTAAATAAATAATTGAATTAGCAACTGGAAGCTGACAGCTCCATTTTTAGTAGCCAGAAGCTTGGCAGGATATAGTAAACTATAGAGAGGAGGCAAATTTCAGTACAGAGGTTTAACATTCAAATCCTTCGTTTGCATCTTTGGCTATCTTTAACATGTCTGCCTAAAGGAGCTTTCAGGGCCAAATTCTGACTTTGGACACTTGAAGGGAATTTGAATTTCATTTAGCTAACCGAGAGTTTGGATTTAAAAGGGTTGTAGTTTACATTTGCTGAAGTCAGGACTTGATCATGTAAGTATATATGCAATGATATGTACATTATATTTTAAACATACATATATACAGGGAGTGAGACAGCTGTTCAAAATTAGTCATTCAATGCTTTTTTTTAATCAAAAATGGCTTTTTAATATAAATTTTCTAATTTTCCAATTCAATAAAATGAAAAATTAAAATTGTTTTCCATTTTTGTTTTTCTTCTCCCTTTAACATACAGACACTCTCTCCCCCCCACCCACCACCCCCACTTTTAGAAAGAAAGTGGGGGGACAAAACAAGTAAATATATTTTAAAAAATTGAGGGGAGTTGTCAAAGTTGGCAGGGGTGGATTTACCGTGAAACGTACTGTGCCCTGGCACAGGGCCCTCCAATGACAGGGGGCCCCAGGGCTGGGCACTCAGGAAGCCTGCTCCATGGGGGGGGCTGGCTTTCAGCACCCCACTATTAAAAGTGTTCCAGCGCCATTGGTGTTAAACCTAATTGGGTGGTTCACGGCCCACCCAGGCCCACCTGTGGCTACGCCCCTGCTCTTTCAGACATTTTAAAATCTGCCTAAAATCAAGATCAGGGTTTTTTTTTGTTTTTTTTGGTTTTTTTTAAAGCAATAATGAAGTGACACTATGAGTCTGGCAATCAAAAATGCAAAAAAATGAAAGCGAGGCAAGACGACAAATCTAAGCAAAAAGACAGTTTGTCATCTTATTTTAAAAAGCTTGACGTGTTGAATAGTGGACATTCATCAAAAAGAATGGGCGAGGAAACATCTGTATTGTCTGATCACTTGCTGAGTTGTGGGGATACCACGACGTCTGCAAAAGTTGAACAAGTGGACTCTGAAGTGTCAATGAAACTACAAAAATTGGTAATTTTGTCGAAGTAAGGGAAGAAACCTATCCTGAAGACATTGCATTATGGCCAAAATCTGTTTAATTGGATATGATAGAATTTTTCTTAGTAAATAAACCAAAAAAGTAGGTAATATGGAAAATTTGAGAAAAGAGTATGAGGTTGGAGGACAAAAGCAATTTAGAGGTCTTCATGAGTCCCATTTTCCGAGGAAGAAAAATGAGACAACAGAAATGAAAAATTGGTTGATATTTTTGGAAACCACCAAGGCAGTCTATTGTTATGTTTGCAAATTATTCCCTGACCATAGTAAAGGGAAACAAACATTTGTGGACGGGCACTCTAATTGGAGAAACATTGCAAGACATATTGCTGATCATGAAACTTCCAAAGCTCATATTAATGCTACATGTAAGTTTGTTCAAAGGTGTAAAGTATCTGGAAGAATTGATTCTGTGTTATCAGCACAGTTTGAAAAGGACTGTTCTTATTGGAGGAAAGTGCTGAGATCTGTTGTTGACACGGTCAAACTGCTGTCTTCTTTAGGACTACCTCTAAGACGACATGATGAGTCATCACTGTCAAATCAAAAAGGTAATTTTTTTAACCTGCCTTGAATATCTTAATGAATTTGACAATTTTCTCAATGAACATTTGAAAAATTATCAGAATTGTGGCTCAGGGAAGACCAACTTTTAACACACCAAACTTACAATGAATTCATCACCATAGTGGCAGAGCAGCTCAGAAACCAATTCACTGATGAAATAAAGGATGGCAAGTACTATTCCATAATAGTCGATTCAACACCAGATGTGAGTCATGTAGACCAATTAACATTAATTTTAAGATATGTGATCAGCAATGGTGAAGTTGTAGAGCGATTTCTTTGTTTTGTCCCACTAAAATCCCACATTTCTGAATGTCTAGAGACAACTGCTTTGGAAATCATTGCAAATTTAGGTTTGGACATCAAAAATTGTCATGGGCAGAGTTTTGATAACACCACAAATATGGCAGGAAAATATTCAGGCAAGACTGAACAACGCAAATCTCTCTGCTTTATTCAGACCACGTTCCAGCCATTCCTTACATTTAATCTGTGGTGTTGCAGCCAAATCTTGTGAGGGAGCGACCCATTTTTTTTTATTTCATTCAAAACAAGTATGCATATATTTTTTTTTACCTGTTTCCACTCATTCACTCTACAATCATGCTTGGAGCAGGCAAATGGAACACATCTGACAGTCAAAAGAATTTGTGATACCAGGTGGTCTGCTCATTCAGATGCTGTTTTGGCTTTGAAAATGAGCTATGATGTTATAAAAAAAACCTTATCAGACATAGCCACATCAAATTCTGAAAAACCACATGCAAAAACTGAAGCAAAATCCTTAGCAGAAAAGTTTGAAAAGTATGATATTGCTGCTTTTACTCTTTTGTGAAATTGTTTACTTCAAAGAATTAATGCCATCAGCAAATCGCTGCAAAAGGTTGATACAAATTTATTGAATGCTGCGCAATTGTTAGCCTCAGAGACAAGTTTTGTCATGGAAGTTCAAAATGACTATAGCGCAGTGGAAGCAGAGGCACTAACATTAACAGAAAATATAGGTTTCTCTGATATATCTGATGAGAAGCATAAAAAAAACCAGGAAGTTTTTTTCGATGAAACTAGAGACAATGAAATCAATTTAAAAGGGAAAGAGAAGATCATCATTGAGACAGTCAATGTTATTTGTGACACAATAATAGTGCAATTGCAGAGTAGAGGTGAATTTCTAAAGAAAACTGTTGATCTATTTTGTGTGTTTTTTGACAGAAGTATGGACAAAAATGCTAAAAGCCACTACAGTAAGAAATTAAGTGAATTCTACCAAGAGGACATAGACATAAATCTTTTTGAAGATGAAGTGAAACATTTCATTCATTTTATCAAAAATGATGAGGTCTGTTCTTCGAGATCACCAGCTGATTTGTATAGACTTGTATGTGACAGTTTGCAGGCAACCTTTCCAAATGTAGAAACCATTCTGAACATATTTTTAACAATACCTGTCACAAATGCTTCTGGTGAACATTCTTTTTCTGTATTGAAATGAGTTAAAAATTATTTGACAAGTTCAGCAATATTGGCAATTGAAAGTGCCTCTTTATAAAATATTACTTATAACGACTTAATTGATGATTTTGTAAAGAAAAAATGCAGGAAAAAAAAGCTATCTGAATAAATATTTTTTTCAGATTGAATAAGTTTCTTCAGAGGAAGTTAACTTTTATTTTTCCATTCATGAATCATCTATACTTTTTATTTTACACATTTTTCATGTTAGCATAATTCAAATACAAGCTTTCATCTAGACCAGATGTTCTCAAACTGTAGTCCAAGAACTCCATTCAGGAGGACCGAGGAAAGGTTATGATTTTTTTTTTAATAAAGCGCTCTTATCCAAAGCACTTTACAATACTTAGCTAATGGTACAAACAATATTTGGAAAGATCATTAAGTAGTCCATCAAGATCCTCAGCACTTTTCAAGCAGTCTGTGGGAAAAAAAATTATACTACAAAAACAGTCAGGGTACCTCACTTTATTTTCATTTACTTCCTATTACTTATAATATAGGAGGAGAATGAAGAAAAAGGAGAATGAAAAACGGGGAGCAGAGGAGAGAAGAGAAAATGTTCTTTTTCTTGGCTGTGTTCCATGGGGGTAGCCCCAAAAATGAAGCTGAGCACAGGGCCCCGCTAACTCTAAATCTACCATTGAAAGTTGAAAAGTTTAGAATATTTCTTTAATGTTTAACAATATTAAAATCTTGAATTTTTAACAAAATACCCTGCCTATTTTTTGACCAGCACACTCTCTCTCTTTCACACATACAGTTAGTAAAAATCTCCATAGAAATACCTGCTTAGTGCTACTTGTTGATACTGCCTTATTACTCTATCTCTGATTGTAATTATCTCAGATTGCTAAAACATATTTACAGTGATGGCTCTTATAAAACTTGGATCCTAGAATCAGCCAAACTCCACATTTAGAATGTTTCAAGGACGTTGTGGAAAACATACTGAGAAAAAATGAAGGTATCAAAATATCTCTCGGCCTTGGAATAGACAGGTACTATTGTGTTTCCTGCTACACAAATTTGATAAGAGCTTGGTCTCACCTTAATTCTAACTTACAACTATACTGGGGGAAAATCCCCTTCCTGACTGCAACAGGTGGCTGGCAGAAACCCTGAAGCATGAGCTTTTAGGAACATAACAAAAACCAGAAGTGATCCCCAATGTCCCCTACCATCACAAGCAACCCCATCATACAATCACACTCAAATTTGTCCACCACTCTCTTAAAACTAAGTTGTTTATGCACCCCCATCCCCACCTCAACTCCTTTTGGGAGACTTTTCCAGAACCTGACTCCTTTGATGGTTAGAAACCTTCTTCTAAATTCCATCCTGAATTTGTTCGTGGCCAGTTTACACCCATTTGTTCTTGGCCACCATTTTCCTTCACCTTAAATAGCTCTTTACCTTCCCTGGTATTTACCCTCCTGATGTATTTATAGAAAAAAAATCACATCCCCTCTGAGCCTTCTTGCTAGACTTAGCAAGCCAAGCTCTTCTAGTCTTCTCTCATAAGATAGGCCTTCTGTTCCCTTTATCATTCAAGTAGCTCTTCTCTGCACCTGCTCTAGTTTGAAATAATCTTTCTTGAACATGGGTGACCAGCACTGTACACAGTATTCCAAATAAGGTCCCACCAGTGTCTTTTACAATGGCATGAGTACTTCTCTGTCTCTACTGGATATTCCTTGCCTAATACATCCTGGGATCACATTTGCCTCCCCTCCACCCCCACAGTCACATCACATTGGTGGCTCTTAGTCATGCTGTGATCAACCCGTACACCTAGTCTCCTGTGTTGCTTCCAACTATGAGCCCTTAGCCTGTAGCAGAAACTCTTATTATTAAACCCTAAGTGCATGACCTTGCATTTTGTACTACTGAATTTCATCCATTTCTGTCACTCCAGTCTTCCAGGCCATTTAGATCTTCCTATGCAATATTCCCACCCTCCACGGTATTGATGATGCCTCCCAATCTTGTATCATCAGCAAATTTCATTAGCACACTCCTACTTTTTCTGCCAAGGTCATTAATAAAAATATTGAATAAGATTGGTGTTAAGACTGATCCTTGAGGAACTTCACTCGCAACCTCCCTCTCATCCAATAATTCATTTTCCAGAACAACCCATTGCCTTCTCCTGTTTAGCCAGTTCCTTACCCACTTTGCAATTCTTGTAGTAATCCCCACTTTTCTAATTTAACTAATAATTTCCCATGTCAAATGCTTTACTGAAGTTCAAGTATATTAGATCTAATGCATTTTCCTTATTTAAAGATCACTTATTTTTTTCATGCCAATCAAGTTAATCAGCATGATCTACCTTCGTTAAAACCATGTTTCATGGAAGTAAAGGTGAAGTAATGTATGTAATTGTTCTTTCCTTCACAATGAGTTCTAAAGCCTTGCATACTACAAAGGTCAGAGTAACAGATCTATAATTGCTTGATCAGTCCCCCCCTTTTTTAAATACAAGTACAACATTAGCTATTCTCCAGTTATATGGAACTACCCCTGAAGAGATAGATTAAAAATCCTTCTTGTCAGATGAGCAATCTCATGTGCCAGTTATTTCAGTATTCTGGGAAGGAAGTTATTCTCTCACCCCCAACTCTTTTGATGAGGTAATTTCCCTTTCCATACACTCAGTTCCATCAGCCTTCCCGACTTCATGCCCATGTTTCATATCATCATCCTTCTAGAAAACCAAGACAAAGTATTAGTTTAGTATTTGAGCCTTAATTAGATTATCTTCGATCTCCTTGCCATTCACCCTGCACAGCTGCCTACCCTCATCCTTCCTTAATCTCTTTTTATTTATACAACTGAAAACCCTGTTTATTTTAAATTTCTTTGGCAAGAGCTAATTTAACTGGACTTTTGGCAATTCTCACTTTATTCCTACATTTTCTAATTTCCAAGTTATGGCTCTCTTTGCTGATCAATCCTTTTTCCAGTCCCCATAGGTTCTGTGCTTACTCTTAATCATCTTTTTGAGGTCATTATTCATGCATCTGGGTCTGGAGCCTTTCCCCATACCTTTTCTTGGGATGAAAATTTCAGGCAGTTTTTATATTGTTGATTGGAAGAAATTCCAAACCTCCTCCACATTTAAATCCTTAAGTTTTCCTGTTCAGTTGACTTCAATTCCCTTAATTTCCCAAAATACGCCCTTGGGGGAATACTACAAAATTATTCACGTTTAAATGAAAGCAGAGGATGACTTTGGTGGCGTACATAACTCTGTTTTCCATATGATTGATCACAATAATGTTTGTAGAAAGTGGAAGTCTTATAATTGTGCAAAAAGAAAATGAAGTGAGCTGTAGCTCATGAAAGCTTATGCTCAGATAAATTTGTTAGTCTCTAAGATGCCACAAGTACTCCTTTTCTTTTTGTGAATACAGACTAACACGGCTGCTACTCTAAAACTTATAATTGCGTGTTCGCAAATATGTAAATAAAAAGAGCCTATTTCATCCTAATGTTCACACTGCCATCTTGAAATCTCCAATTTTTCTCCTCCTGTTGATAAACATTTCAGTCATCCATAAAAGTAGAGAGAGAATATCATGTGATCAAGGTGACCAATCAATCACACACTGTGAACAGTAGTGAATAGTCAGAGTGAGGAGATCACGAATAAACCATAGATAGATAATTTATATGAATATATTTCAATCAAACCCTTTTGAATGGCAAACAAAATCATTAAACTCACAATCCGTTTGTGGCTAAATTACAAAATAAGGAAAGGCACAAAATTCTTCAGATAAATGATTTGCTCTGAATAGTTGGCCAGCTCTACTTACACCCACGGATGGGTATAACACCAGTCAGCATGTATTCCTTAATTTTACAAACCTTTCTAAAGTGAAAAAAATGTTCAGTGACAGCCTGTCAGCTCATCTTGTTCAGTTGGAAAACATGTTTAATAATGTATTATGTTATAATGATTTTGTGTCACACTCTAGAAGACTGACATGCACAAAAACAGTGTGTCAGATAATCTATGCTGGATTGTTGTTGAAAAGAAGGACTGTGCAGGTAGTATTTAGTGGGCGGTAGCAGATGTATACAGATTTTGGGAGTTCACTGGAACACACTGAATGAAGCACAGACAATACTGACTGACAACCATAAGTTGATGAGAAACCTGGGAATAGTTTACATGTCTTATTTAAAATATATTCTGTTAAATTAACTGCTTGTAACACTACAAATATATTGTACCTCTCTCCCTTAAATGTTGATTTTTGTTGGTTTTTTCCCCACTTATTTGTAAGGCTGATGAAACTTTTCTGTCAAAAAAAATTTTAACTGAAAATTTAGATTTTCATAAAACAAGGTGTCTGATTTACATAGAACATTTGGGGTTTTTTTTATTGAAAAACCAAAATACCCCAAAACTGAACTGTTTTGATTTGGAAATGCTGCCATGGTGTCTCATGGGAATTGTAGTTTTAGTTGTCTCATATCCCCATTATCCTGTATGACCCAGGCTTCCCATCTGATCTATATCTCTCCTGATGCATTGCCAGAGACTCCCATGATGCACTGGCTCCCCTCTCCAAGAAGGGAGACCATGGTGCATTGTGGGAGGTTATAGTCCAACCAGGAAGCCTGGCCTACAGAGGAGAATGTGAGCACAAGGCACCTGAACCGTAATGCTCAGGAAGAATTGTGGCAATGTTTCCAAATGAAAAGGTTTTGGGATTTGTCAGATTTTTTTTTATTTCTGCTCCCACCTCCCCAAATAAAATTTAGATGGAAAGAAATGTTGTTTGTTTGAAAAAAAAAATGTGGATTTTTTTTTTCCTCCTCAGCCAGCTCTACTTAACTGTCTCTAGATTATGAATTATTTGGAATGGGGATCATGTCTTTTTCTGAATGGAAAGCACCTAGCACACTGTAGTTGCTACCAAAATAAAGTAGTGAACACGTATCCTACCCAGCTCAGTCTAAGGGCTTAAAAATATAGTACCAGATCCTCAACTGGTCCAAATCAACATAGCTCCAGTAACTTCATTGATTTTTGCTAGCTGAGAATTTGTTCCATAGTGTATCTGGGAAGTGGTCATGGGATGTAGATCCTTACATCAGTGAGTCAAATCCAGCTCAAGTTAGCAGTGGCTGAAAATTGTTACCATTCCATGTTTGTTGAATGGCCTTTTTAAATAAACCGATAATCTCTATACACTTCCCAGTGGACAAAGGCCCACATCTAACACCCTTGTTGGTGATCTCAGCAAAGAGGCCAAGCACTGAATGATGAAGATTGAAGACCTCTTTCAACTAAAGATTACCCTCCAGGTGGATGTTGAGATATATTGGCATGGCAATGTGGGAAACTTGCACTCCTGTTGACTATTCTGTACCCACTCAATCTGCGGATTCATTGATCTGGCACCTTTTCACCAGCACTAAATTATTTGAGGGGAGAAAGCCTGTGAGAGCCAAGTTTAACATTTCTAAATTTGGAGGAGTAGCACTTGGCATCAATTTTTAGATGTTATAGAATCATAATTAAAGTTAGAAAGAATTTACTAGGTCAAATTGAGCAAAAGTAGTTCTACAGTTTGGGTTAGGCTGTTATTCTGCATGGGCAAATTGGTAAGGGGTTATTTAAAACAATGAAGGGGGGGAGAATTGCCTTATTAACTAAAAAATGAACCAGACCTAACCTTTAAACACATAAAGCTGAAATCTTGGCTCCATTGAAGTCAAAGAGAGTTTTGCCCTTGACTTCAGTGGAGCTGGGTTTTCACCCATAAACTTGTAACCTGATACATAGGCCAGAGAAAGAGTTTCCCATAAGCATCTGTGCTTTTGGTTTCTTAACAAAAACTGCCCAACATCTTAGGATTCATATCCCATGTCATGCCAATGGGACTTAAAATTGTAATCAAAGCACTTTCTTCCAGTTTTACGTGATTAAAAAAATTAAATGTTGTACCACTGTCACCACCCCCTCTTTTTTTTTTAAAAGGAGACTTTATTAGAGTTTAATCTATTCATCTATCGCCCGCCACTATATAAACTGAGCACCACACACATCCCTGTGAGTAAAAATAGTGTTAATATATCAGTTTTACAGATGGGGAAACAGACTGGAGATTAACCCATCACACAAGAAGTCTTTAGCAGAGCTGGGAATAAAACCAGATCTCTCAAGTCCCAGTTCAGTGTCTTAGCCATAAAACTATACTTTCTTTACTCTGTTACTAATACTGTTGTGGGCAAATACTGAAAGAAATGTTCAAGCTTCATTACTTATAATGTTCATTTACTTTTGTTTGCAGTCAGCTTCATTTTCAGGTCTCCAGCAGCTGTACAAGGCAGCAGTGCTTGGGTTACAAGTAATGCAGAGAAATTTTTGTTTTATTTTTAAACTTTTTTTTCCACTGGGATTTGTAAGACTTCTCGAAACACATCTGTTAGTCTCTAGCTTTTTTTAAGATAGAGATTTTACAAAATCTAGATGAAATCTGACATGACAACATCCCTTTAAGCATATACAGCCATATCATTTATTCATGCTGGGCATGATTTTTACTACACTACATTCTCAGGGGAAAACTGCACAGAGGAAAAAGAGTGTGGCAGCTTTGAGGGTTCCTGAGCCATTCTGTCAGCATAGGGATGGAGGACTCCAGGAGCCTGGTGGAGAACAAGTTCTGTACTGTACCTTTCAAATGAATCTTTGTGCACTCTCCCTAACAAATACTGTCACCCAAGAGGTTGGAGAAATAACAGTTACTTACCTTTGGAAACGGTTGTTCTTTAAGATGCATTGCTCATGTTCATTCCATACTAGGTTTGTGTGCGCTCATGTACACATTTGTTGGAATTTTTTGCCTTAGCGGTATCTGTAGGGCCGGCTCGGGCACCCTCTGGAGTCCTGCACTCATGCACCAGTATATGACGCTCCGCCGGCCCTATGCCCTTTTGGTTCCTTCTTGCTGGCAACTCCGACAGAGGAGGCAGATAATGGAATGAACATATGCAACACATCTCAAAGAACAACAGTTACAAGAGGTAGGTAACCGTTTTTTCTTCTGCGAGTGCTTGCTCATGTAGATTCCATTCTAGGTGACTCACAAGCAGTATCCCCGGAGGTGGGCTCAGAGTTCACGGTCATGTGGCTTGCAATACTGCTCTATTGAAGCTGGCATCGTCCCAGGCCTCCTGGGTGCTGGCATAATGGGATATGAATGGATGATGTTTATCTGAAGAGAGCGATCTTCCAGTGACCAGCAACCTTACATGCTGAGGTTGCAAACATGAGCTCCCTAACCCAGGTCTGAAGCGCTGGAAACCAGAGTCACCGAAAGGGACAAGACCACAAAAGGAATTCCTTTCAACACTGAGTTGGGGTCCAACCACCATTCCAGGATGACCTGATGTGTTCCGATACCATGACCATCTGGTCCAGATCATGTCTGTTGGGGATGTAGACCGATGCCAGTGACTCTTGCAGGGGTCTGAGATGAAGCTGCACATGCCAGACCATGTAATTACAAGCCACCATGTGGCCCAACAGCTTGAGGCACATGCGGACAGTTGAGAGAGGGTGGGCTCTCACGTGGGAGATCAGGTCTGACATGGTCTGGAAATGGGTCTCTGTCAGAAAGGCATTGGCCTGCATAATTGAGTATTGCTCCTGTGAACTCAATACGCTGAATGGGGGTCAGCGTTGATTTCTTTTAGTTTATTAGCAGATCCAGGTCACGACAGGTGGAGTGCACCAAGTCAAGGCTCCTTTGCACTTGGGCCTGCGACCTTCTCTTGTCATCGAGATAAGGAAAAAGCAGTACTCCTCAACACCTCAGGTAAGCAGCCACTGGAGCCAGGCACTTCATGAATACTCTCGGGGCAGATGAGAGGCTGAAGGGTAGCGCCATGAATTGGAAATGGCGCTGGCCCACCATGAAACAGAGAAACTATCTGTGCCCCTGGAAAATGGAAATATGAAAATGTGTCCTTCAAGTCGAGGGTGGCATACCAGTCTCCTGGATCCAGGGAGGGGATGATGGAGGCCAGGGAGACCATGCGGAACTTCAACTTCTTGAGATATTTCTTGAGGCAATGCAGGTCCAGAATGGGTCTGAGGCCCCCTTTGGCCTTCGGGATTAGGAAGTGTCAGGAATAGAACCCTTTCCCCCTCATATCTCGAGGGACCTTCTCTACTGACCCTTGTTGGAGAAGAGTTCCTACCTCCTGAATGAGGAATTGCTTGTGAGAAGGGTCCCGGAAGAGGGACAGGGAAGGAAGGGTGAAAACTTCAAGGCGTAGCCCAAAGGTATTGTGTTGAACACCCAGAGGTCCGAGGTTATTCGAGCCCATGCAAATAGGGATGTAATCGGTTCAAAAATAAATTGTGGGGTGGATCCTGGAACTCAATGGGGACACCGTCCTCATGAGCACCATCAAAATGTCTGCCATGATCCTCCCTGATGCCTTGCAGGACCAGATTGGGCAGGCGAGTGAGAGGAAGAAAGACGACATCACTAACATCCCTTGTCTCTATCTTTTCCCTTACAGTGCCTTATCGTGGAGGCCCCAAAGACCTTGATGGTGGAAGCAGCCAGAACTGCTTCCTTGCAGCCTGCAGTGTGTAAAGGCCCAGAGAGTGGAATGTAACCCAAGAGTCCTTCAGGCCATGCAGCCTCACATCAGTCCTGCTCCGAAAAGAGCATTCCCTTTGAATGGGAGATCCTGATTGGACAACTGCATTACTTGGGAGAGATTGGAGGAGTGCAGCCACGAACTGCACCTCATGACCATGGCTACACCCTGGCTGCCGAATCAGCCACGTCCCATGCCATCATGAGAAAGCCCCTCACAATCACATTGTATTTCCCCAACCTTGTATTTCCCCAACAGGGCTTGGTGATTAGAAACCTGGGGCTGGAGACTGGCTGTCGAATAAACTTTTCTTCCAAAAAGGTTCAATCTCTTTGCTTTCTTATTTTTAGACCTGACCTGACCTCCAGTTCCCAGTGATCGCTGCTTGCACAGCAAAGGGCTGAATTCCTGATCCAGCTCAGATGAGTCTCCCCTCAGGGACCATGGAGGCATGGGTGGTGGGTAGCTCTGCCTCCCCTGGAACTGCTGCGGCTGCCAGACACCCAGTTATGGGTTTGGTGGAGGAAGTTTTTGCTTTATTATGTCCCATGAAGGTTCCAGGGTGGCTGAGGAGATGGCATGTGCTATTCAGCTTCCTGGGTTCATCAATAATTTCCCTGGACTCCAGAGATTACTGATGAACCCAGGAAGCTGAATAGTACATAGCGCCTCCTCAGCCACCCCGGAACCTGCACGGGGCATATCAAAAGCTCAGGTTCTTCTTCAGAAAGAGATGCTGTCATGCTGTAGTTTTCCCCAGGCAGCTTGGTGTCCGAGAAGGGGAGGGAAGGATGGGGAGGTGCCGCATGGCTGCGGCTGGCTCAGGGCTCGTCCAGGCAAGTGGGGGGGAGGTGTTCGGCCGTGGCTTCTCCGGACAGGTGCAGCGGGGCAGGGCGCCCAGGGCTTTGGCCAACCCAGGGTGCCCCGGCCACGGGGGGGGGGCCCGCTCAGGGCTCCTCCAGGCAGGGGGGGGGCTCATTGCTCTGGCCGCAGGTGGAAGGGGCGAAGCCAGTGGCTAGCCTCTCCAAAGAGGGGCTCCATGCACAGAGGAGCCATGGAAGCGTGAATCTAGCAGCTGATGCCAGGAGCAGCAGACCAGTGCTGAAAAGGCGGTGACCGATGCCACTCCGGAGAGCAGTGCCAGGTCAATAGGGATTGGTGGCGCAATGGTGGGGAGTGTCCCTGGAGAGGTGGTCACTGGTGCACTGAAGATCATTTGTGGGATGGTGACTTGTGCCGGGGCATTGGTTGCCAAGTGGAAGGTCGGTACTGGGAAGGCGGAGAGCAGCATCTAGAGGCAAGTGATCCCCAGCACATCAGCGGAGACCGTGATCGTGGTACTGGAGGCATGGGTTGTCTGGCCGGAGACCACGGCTGCGGAGCCAGAGATCAAGGTTGCAGTGTCAGGGAATGGTGCCTCTGCTCTGGAAACTAGCGACTGCTCCATTGCCCTTTGAGGCAGACCCCTGGCGGGCTTACCCTTGGATGGGGGAGCCTTAGCAGTGTCTGCTGCCCACCGCACTGTAGGTGGTGCCTAGAGGGCCATAAGGTCCCTAGCCACCTGAAAGGCCTTGGGCATCAAAGGCACTAACAAGTACTGGGGACCCCTGCTGCTCCCTGGAGTCGGAGGTAGAACCCTGGGCGGGCTGACGGGTCCTGCCAGAGAAGTGCCCCCTTGGAGCTCCGGGGTGGGCAGGCAGCCCGAACACGGTCCTTTACTCGACACCCTTTTCCCCTCCTTACTGGGTGTCAGGGAGTGGCCACACTGTTTCTTCTGGCACTTTTCAGGCACCAGTGAGGGGGAATGGTGACAGGAGGACCTCAGTGCTGGGGGCGCACTCTGCATTGACGCTGATGTGCTTGAAGTTGAATTGGAGGAGGATAGCTCCAACACCAGGCAAAGTGCAGCCTCCATGAGGAGGCTCTTTTTGGGTCCTTGGCCTAAAGGTTTTACAAATCCTGCCCTTCTCCGTCACGTGGAACTCCCCCAAACACTTTAGATAGCTGCTATGGGGATCATTAACATGCATGGGCTTGTTGCAAACTAAGCACGGTTTGAAGCTGGGGGATTGGGATATGCCCCATCCCTGGGAAAAGGTCACTAACAGGGATTCTAACTACTAAACACTATACGACACTATACAAGGCTAGCTAACTAATGAGAACTACATAAAGACACTCCCCGACTTATGCAATCGTTCCGTTCTGGAAAGCCTTGCATAACTCGAATTTTGCGTAAATTGGAAATGTGTACCCGTACGTTACACAAAAATTTCCGTGACTCAAAAATCCTATTTTTGGCTTACAGAGCTTTTTCTGTAAGCGCGAATTTGCGTAAATCGGGTCTTGCGTAATCTCGGGAGCATCTGTACAGCAAAGCACAGAAGAGAACAGCTACTGCACTTGCAGATGCAAGAGGAAAGGCTCTGACAAACTGTTATGGACGGTAAGAAGAAACTGAGGGTGGAGGGCTGGCAGCACCTCATATCAGTGCATGAGCATGTGACTCCAACGGGTGCCAAGGCCAGCCCTACAGATACCGCTAAGGCAAAAAATTCCGACAATGGTGCATATGGGCGCGCACACACCTAGAATAGAATGGACATGAGCAAGCTCTCATTATATAGAAGAATTATAGAATTTCAGAAGGATTAAGTAACAATATAATAGAGACCTAAACAATCTGTAGTCAACAGACCATTCTAACCATCAGAGGAGTGAAGTTTTGGAATAGCCTTCCAAGGGAAGCAGTGGGGGCAAAAGATCTATCTGGCTTTAAGATTAAACTCGATAAATTTATGGAGGAGATGGTATGATGGGATAATATGATCTTGGTAATTAATTGATCTTTAAATATTCATGGTAAATAGGCCTAATCCTGTGAGATGGGATATTAGATGGGTGGGATGTGAGTTACCTAGGAAAGAATTTTCTGTAGTATCTGGCTGGTGAATCTTGCCCATATGCTCAGGGTTTAGCTGATCGCCATAGTTGGGGTCGGGAAGGAATTTTCCTCCAGGGCAGATTGGAGAGGCCCTGGAGGTTTTTCGCCTTCCTCTGTAGCATGGGACACGGATCACTTGATGGAGGATTCTCTGCTCCTTGAAGTCTTTAAACCATGATTTGAGGACTTCAATAGCTCAGACATAGGTGAGGTTTTTCGTAGGAGTGGGTGGGTGAGATTCCATGGTCTGCATTGTGCAGGAGGTCAGACTAGATGATCAGAATGGTCCCTTCTGACCTTAGTATCTATGAATCTGTGAATCTATATCCCTTTGGACACGTGTATACCTGCTCAATGCAGACAAGTATTTTAACCCCAACTATGTTATTATTCATTAACAGCTTAATCTACAACCCACTGATATCAATGGGAGTCCTTCCAACCAACTTCACAGTAGGCACTGGATAAGGCCCTAAAAGACTTGGCATTTATATCTTTCATCTGATGATCTCAAATCACTTTTCCAATATTAGCTAGTGAATTGTTCTCTAAATCACACACACTAAGACCCCAATCCTGCATTTGTTCACTTGACTATTTACATGCAAAAAGTTACTCATGTATGAGGATGTTTGCTAAATTGAGATCCAGCTACGTAACCTCTAGAAAGAGCAAATAAAAATCTACCCATTTTACAAGGCTGGGACTTTGAAAAAACCAAAATAGCAGGCATCTTGACATAGGCTTAATAATTTATTATACTTGCTAACTTCAAACCACACAATGTCTGCATCTTTGAATTAAGCACAGCTATTTCCATGATTAAAGCTTACTCCTTTCTGGAGTCTCTTTCAAAAAAGGACTTTTACCCTTGTTTCATCTTTTTCGAAAAATGGGATCAAGACGGTATGTCTACCAAAAAAACCAAACAACTCCCCCCCCCCAACATTTAGGACCACCTTTTATATTCAAAACAAAGACTTGCTAGAATGAACACACGCCCAAACTTGTGGGTGCAGTTACCATGAGTGCCTATGCACGTGGGGTATTTGTACACTGAAATGGACTGATGGTTTAATGGCCATTTGCATGCAATATCACAATTTATGACCGTGCAAATAGAAATAGACATTTATATTCTTGGATCAGGGGAAGTGGGGGCTATAGTGCTCAGATGATTTCCTCCCAATGCTAATGCAACTCCTTTTTACCAGCACACCAATTCCTATTGATCCCCTTCCACATTTATGAATTTTCCTTAAAACAAGGAACTTGTTAACCAGTACTTATAATACAAAAGCAAAAAAAAAAAAAAGGCAGATCTGAAGTTGAGTGATACAAGAGCACAGCTATTCAAAAAAAAAAATTTTCAGGAAAAACTTACAGAAAATTTACCTCCTCACACTGATTTTTGGTCAAAAGAAAAAAAAGTTTTGATGAACATTTCCTGACAAGCTGAGCATGAAAGAATCTCAAAAGTTTCAAAGGTTCAGTGAGGATGATCACCAACAAATACAGATGTTCATCTGAATCTTTCTGGTCTGCAAAAAAAAAAAAGTTCTAAATCCATGGGAGCAGAGTCTCTATGGGACCTTTTTAGTACTTCTTGTTGCCGATAAGGATAGAAATATTAGGACAGCAAGTATTGCCTTTCCCATGGAATTTCATCACTTCTGGTTTGGCCTAAATCAGGAAGGGCTGAAACAAACACATTTTATCATATATCCATCTAAACTGATATAGATGCACATTCTGTCATCCCCTCCCCCCTATATCTCTACATTCATTTGGACCAAACCTGACCTTTTAAAGTTTCTCTCCCCCCTCTAGTACTGGATTAAGCTTAGTTTAAAAGAAAAAAAAAGTTCTCATTTTACAATACATATTTTAGAAAAAAAAATTCTACTAGTTCTAATACAGAACTTGAAAGACTTTAAAAGGTTCAGGTTTGGCCTGAATGAACGTCTGAGAAGAGTCTTTACTTCATCCCAGGTGATTCATTCAGTACCTGTACAAACGCAGACTAAAAGATTACCTTGTCTCTTCATTATTTTCCTTCCTAAACTGATTTTCAGCATATTCCATGTTACTGCTATGTATTTTTCCTCTCTTAAGCAAAGTAACAGCATTCTCTCCCCTACCCTTTTCTTCTTCTTCTACAGTATGTGGAAAACGTACCTTTTTACAATGCATTCAATCCTTCTTGCTCACAGAGTGTACGATAATAATCAGAACAGTAATGCATGAGACACCAGGTATTTTTCAGTGAACTAAAGCCCCCATATTTACCATACCTGCAACTGTGCTCCACTAATCATGGCTGCTAAAGGGGGCCAGGTGCATAAATATAGTGATTTTTTAAAAAAACAAAACTCTCCAACTTGTATACACCATCCTTAATTACTACTACTACTACTACTACTACTACTGAGACAGGAGGTGGAATCTATGCTTATAACACATGCTCAAGCTACAGATATTTTTATTTTATTTTATTTCAGAAGGTGGAGAAAGCTACTAGGGGAGAGGCTGTTCTAGATTTGATTTCGACAAATAGGAAAGAACTGGTTGAGAATCTGAAAGTCAAAGGCAACTTGGGTGAAAGTGATTATGAAATGGTAGAGTTCATGATTCTAAGGAATGGTAAGAGGGAGAACAGCACAATAAAGACAATGGATTTCAAGAAGGCAGACTTTAGCAAACTCAGGGAGTTAGGGGTAGGTCAAATCCCATGGGAAGCAAGTGTAAGGGGAAAAACAATTTAAGACAGTTGGCAGTTTTTCAAAGAGACATTATTAAGGGCACAAGAGCAAACTATCCCACTGCATAGGAAAGTATGGCAAAAGACCACCCTGGCTTAACCAGGAGATCTAAAACAATCTAAAACTCAAAAAAGGAGTCCTACAAAAAGTGGAAACGCGGTCAAATTACAAAAGATGAATATAAACAAATAACACAAGTATGTACGGACAAAATTAGAAAAGCCAAGGTACAAAACGATATCAAAGTAGCTAGGAACATAAAAGGAAACAAGAAAACATTCTACAAATACATTAGAAGCAAGAGGAAGACCAAGGACAGAGTAGGTCCATTACTCAATGAGGGGGGAAAAGACAACAATAGAAAATGTGGAAATGGCAGAGGTGCTTAATGACTTCTTTGTTTCAATTTTCACCAAGAAGGTTGGTGGCGAGTGGACATCTAACATAGTGAATGCCAGTGAAAATGAGGTAGGATCAGAGTCTAAAATAGGGAAAGAACAAGTCAAAAATTACTTAGTCAACTTAGATGTCTTCAGGGCCTGATGAAATGCATCCTAGAATACTCAAGGAGCTGACTGAGGAGATATCTAACCCATTAGCAATTATCTTTGAAAACTCATGGAAGATGGGAGACATTCCAGAAGACTGGAAAAGGGGCAAATATAGTGCCCATCTATAAAAAGGGAAATAAGGACAACCCGGGGAATTACAGACCAGTCAGCTTAGCTTCTGTACCCAGAAAGATAATGGGGCAAATAATTAAGCAATCAATTTGCAAACCTAAAAGATAATAAGGTGATAAATAACAGTTAGCATGGACTTGTCAAGAACAAATCATGTCAAACCAACCTGATAGCTTTCTTTACAGGGTAACAAGCCTTGTAGGTAGGGGGAAGTGGTAGATGTGGTATATCTTGACTTTAGTAAGACTTTTGATACTGTCTCGGATGACCTTCTCATAAACAAACTAGGGAAATACAACCTAGATAGAGCTACTATAAGATGGGTGCATAACTAATTGGAAAACAGTTCCCAGAGAGTACTTATCACTGGTTCACAGTCATGCTGGAAGGGCATAATGAGTGTGGTCCCACAGGGATTGGTTCTGGGTCCAGTTCTGTTCAATATCTTCATCAATGATTTAGATAACGGCATAGAGAGTACACTTATAAAGTTTGTGGACGATACCACGCTGGGAGGGGTTGCAAGTGCTTTGAAGGATAGGATTAAAATTCAAAATGATCTAGACAAACTGGAGAAATGGTCTGAAGTAAATAGGATGAAATTCAATAAGGACAGATGTAAAGTACTCCACTGAGGAAGGGACAGATGTAAAGTACTCCACTGAGGAAGGGACAATCAGTTGCACACAGACAAAATTGGAAATGACTGCTTAGGAAACAGGACTGTGGAAAGGGATCTGGAGGTCATAGTGGACCACAAGCTAAATATGAGTCAACAGTGTAACACTGTTGTAAAAAAAAGCAAACATCATTCTGGGAATGTATTAGCAGGAGTATTGTAAGCAAGATACGAGAAGTAATTCTTCTGCTCTACTCTGCGCTGATTAGGCCTCAACTGGAGTATTGCGTCCAGGTCTGGGTGCCACATTTCAGGAAAGATGTGGACAAATTGGAGAAAGTCCAGAGAAGAGAAACAAAATGATTAAAGGTCTAGAAAACATGACCTATGAGGGAAGATTGAAAAAATTGGGTTTGTTTAGTCTGGAGAAGAGGAGACTGAGAGGGGACATGATAACAGTTTTCAAGTACATGAAATGTTGTTACAAGGAGGATGGAGAAAAATTGTTGTTCTTAACCTCTGAGGATAGGACAAGAAGCAATGGGCTTAAATTGCAGCAAGGGCAGTATAGCTTGGACATTAGGAAAAACTTCTTGACTGTCAAGGTGGTTAAGCACTGGAATAAATTGCCTAGGGAGGTGGTGGAATCTCCATCACTGGGGATTTTTAAGAGCAGGTTGGACAAACACCTGTCATGGACAGTCTAGATAATACTTAGTCCTGCCTTGAGTGCAGGGGACTGGAGTAGATAACCTCTCGAGGTCCCTTCCAGTTCCATGATTCTATAACAACACAGACAGAATATCTGACCTGCAAAATTTTAATATTGTATTTTTTGGTACAAAGATACAGGTGAGAATTCAGTGGCTTTTTTTTTTTAAAGCTCACATTTGAAATTCTTTATTTTCTTAAAACATCCCCCCCACACACACACACGGGAAATAAAATGCAAAAAGTAACATTAAGGTAGAGTTGTCAAATTACACAAGAGCTACCAAACTTGGAGTGTCTCCAATAGAAACTGTGACTTAGCCATACTACATATACAGTGCATATGCTTAAAAAGGCATCCTGGCTCTAGCAATATTGCCCATTTTAAGTACGGGAATATCTCTGAAACCTGTCATCTCTCTAAAACTGGAATGCACTTTTAAAACGTACCCCTATGTGAAGGCCTAATGGTAATGCTCTATAGAATTATATGAAGCACTACAAATACACAATGGAAACCAATTATGATTGCTGGAAGGAAGCAGAATTATGAATTTCCTGACTTTTGTGTATTTAATATAATTTATTTGCAGCATTAGACTTTTCTGTTGAGAAGTACCATTGCAAAGAGACAATGAACTCACAAGATGTTTCTGCAGCAGAGAAAATACAGGCCATTTGTTATTGGTAGGAAAGTTGCATTATTTCTAGAAAGAGCAAAAGGCTGAAAAGACTATTTCAATCTAAAATCCAGCTGTCTTGGCAGTAACAATAAAATCTCATTCATATTCCATTTACCGGGAAGGATGCCAATGTGCTTATATTGTCTATTTTCACTGCAATATTTTATGTTTCTTGAGGTAAAGGATATCATCTCTGGCTACATCTGTGAGGTATTTAAATATGTGGAAGCATTTCTCAGGAAAAAGTTTTGCAAGTGCTACTGAAATGAAGGCCATAAAACACCTGAGTAAAACATGAAAAGCTCTTATCTTTACTCAGATAGGCACCTTCGAATTGACTACAAATGGCAGTTGTAGAAGGGAAAAGTACCTCATTATTTTGTTTTTCAATTGGAAAAGAAGAAAAAAAAGAAAGGCACTCTAAAGTATATAGAAGATATGCATTTTTGTAGTATGATATAGTTTTGCTCCGTACAACACCTTTTATCACAAGATTTTAAGCTCTAACTAATCCTCAGCAATTCTGAAAAACTAGTGAGTGTTATAATGAACAGCTACCACTGCCCTCTACTGCATGGAATCAGAACTGCTCACTTCTGTGACATGCTATATTGGTACCAGCTCATGGAGGTCATGCTTTAGCTCAAGCGGCAGAAGTTACGCCTAAATTGTCAATTATTATCATTATCTGTATTCTGGTAGAGCCCAGAATGTGCTAGGAGCACTCCATGCACCCAAGAAGACAGCCCCTCATAACCTAAGAACACAAACCACACAAGATGTGAGAGGGTGGTGGTCAAAATATATACATTGTTTAAATGGGGTGAGGAGTGTGTTCTTTAGTGAATATCCCTGACGTGCGCCAACTTTTATTAGTTAGGTCAAAGCTAGCAGCACTGGCCGGAAGAAGAGGTGGGGGAGAACTTAAGTGACAAGAGCACATAAGTAAGGAGGGGTAGAGTTGTGAAGAGCTTTATGGGTAAGAACCTGAACTTGATGGGATGAAAAGGTTTGTGAGGGGAAATTGTTATAGCATTGGATACATTTTACAGATGATAGGGAAACTGAGCCACAAAGAGATTTGCTTAAGTTGTCACAGCAAGCCAGTAGCAGAGCTGAGAATAGATGCAAGTATTCTTTGCCCCCCTCCCCAAGTCTCTTGCTCTGGCCATCCATCCACACCTGACGGGTGGCTTTAATGTGCCTTACAGAGAACAAAATGCTGTTAATCTGAAATAGAGTCAGAACACAGAAAGTGCTTTCACTATTCAAAAAATAAATGGCCTTGCAGGAATATCCAGAAGGGCAATATGGTATTTTATTCTGAGCTGTTTTTTTCCCCCAGAGTTTATGACTGTCTAAATCCTTTCCTGCATAAGTGAAATAACTTAGCTCCTTTTTCCCCTCAGACCCTGTGCTGTTCGAAAAGAATTTCCCAAAGTGATTACCTAAAGTTCTGAAAGAGAAATGATTACAAATGGTTGAGTTAACTGCTCTGGACGGCCTCATCAGTCATCATAACGTGGTCTCAGCACAACTCTCGTCAGGACCAGCAACTTGTCATGACAGATGACACCTCTTTAAGGAGACTTCCTCCCTTGGTTTTTCCATCTAGCAAACCCTCCAGGCATAAGGTGCTTGCAAATAAAGGCTCTTAAGGAATAATCAGGGAGAAATCATTGCTAGCTGTCACGAGTGAGTTGGTTAGTTGTTTTCTTTAGTGGTAACTTATTTTGGACGCTTGGAGTGTTTTTATTTACATGCATGTCTTGCAAAGTGCTTTTGCTTTTAAGATGAATTCAGTGCCGATTAAAGGTACCCAGATAAGAGCAATGAGACTGAACTGGGTAAAACAAAGATAATATGGATCTACCTCATGGGGGTGTTGTGAGGATTGGTTCATTAATGTTTGTGAGTTGCACAGACTATAGACATGAGCACCAGAGAATTGTCTATTAATAAATAAATGCCAACTTGTTTATGGTTCAATTGGCAGGTCAAGGGACTGGGACTCAAGATACCTCAATTCTATTCCCAGCTCTGCCACTTATCTCCAGTGGGATCTTGGACAAGTTACATCACTACTCGGTGCCTCAGTTTCCCTACCTGTAAAATGGGAATGATGACATTTACTGTTCATTGAGATCCTAGAATGAAAAGAACTAAATGTTTATTTGAAGGAATGACAGAGGAGAAAATTCAAAATCTCATTCTCACTAAGCCATCTACTTCCACTCTTCCTGCACTGTTTTCAGCAATAAGAAAAAAAGCCAAATACTTTAACTTTGCAAGAAGAACAACTGCCTTTCTAATGCCATAGATCCTATCCCTATGGTAGAACAGAACAGAACAGTTTGTCAGACTCAGTCCTTGTTTTCTGTTTGTGAATTGTCCATGGACAGATCACAATTTTGATTAACATATTCGTTCTTTGAAATTACTCACCACATGTTTTACACAAGCATAGCCGATGGGGCGGGGGGAGGTTGTGACTGTAAGTATTGCTTCAGCTATTCACCATCTGGTCCTGGGTTACACTTAAAATTTAGATTGAACTAACCACATTTCTCAGGGGGTGAAAAATTCACACCTCTGATCACTGTAGTTAAGCTAACCTTACCCTGGTGGGGACGTATCTGCATTGGCGGAGGTGAATTACACAAATCAACAGAAAAACCTCTTCTGTTGCTGTAGCAAACATCTATAGCTATGCTGCTATAGCTCTGCAACTGTGCCTCTGTAGCCCTGGTAGCATAGACAATCTCCTGGTCTTTGAAATGTATACTGTTTGGAATGGTTAGTAGAGCCATGTGGGAACCAGAATTTCCATTTTGTGGGAAATTCTGTGATTCTAAATTTGTTTCTGTTGGGAATCAGAAGGAAACCAAAGAATTGCAAAATTTCCCATAAGACAAGATTTTCAACAAAAAATTCATTTTGGGTCAATTAAAACATTCTGTTTCAATAAACATCAAAACATTTCATTCCGATTTTGACTTTTTAAACTTGTATATAATTTAGAATATAAAACGAATTTCATAACAGTTTAAACATTGCATTAGAGTAAGGTCTAAATGCTTCATTTTCCAAAATGAAATTTTGTTAAAATTGACACATTCCTGTGGAAAATTTCAATCTTGATGAAATGGTCCATCAGAAAAATGTTGACCAGTTCTAATGCTATGTCCCTGTTCCACAATTGCCTAAACACCACTCTTGGGATCATGTTTCCAGTCTGAATACTTAGTCAAAACTAGCACTTTCTGTGAGTACTGTATTCTCCAGTAGTCGCTTAGCATTAGCTGTTTTGGAGAACATCCCTATCAATAAATATGCTCCCCTAGAGTATTTAGCAAAAGTGAACACCAAAAGGAAAGCAAACACAGCCAATGAATTCACTTGAAAATTCAGATGAAGACTACACTGTTGGCTACAGACTACACATGAACAAATTTGAAGTGAAAATTATATTTCTGATTATTTTAGAGGAAAAGAGGAACCATCGATAATATATCCTGGCACTACCACATAAAATATTTAATACTAGTACTAATAATTAGGCCTGTTGATTAAACTCAAAAAAATTAATCACAATTTTAAAAAATCGCGATTAATTGCACTGTTAAACAATAGAATACCAATTTAAATTTGTTAAATATTTTTGGATGTTCTTCTACATTTTCAAATATATTGATTTCAATTACAACACAGAATACAAAAAGTGTACAGTGCCCACTTTATATTATTTTTATTACAAATATTTGCACTGTAAAAATGATAAACAAAAGAAATAGTATTTTTCAATCACCTCATACAAGTACTGTTGTGCAATCTCTTTATAGTGAAACTGCAACTTACAAATCTAGATATTTTTTATTACATAACTGCACTCGGAAACAAAACAATTTAAAACTATAGAGCCTAGGAAGTCCACTCAGTCCTACTTCTTGTTCAGCCAACAGCTAAAAACAAACAAGTTTGTTTACATTTATGGGTGATACTGTTGCCTGCTTCTTATTTACAATGTCACCTGAGAGTGAGAACAGACATTCACATGGCACTTTTGTGGCCAGCATTGCAAGGTATTTACATGCCAGATATGCTAAACATTCATATGCCCCTTCACGTTTTGGCCATCATTCCAGAGGACATGCCTTCCAAGCTGATGACGCTTGTTAAAAAAAATAATGCATTAATTAAATTTGTGCCTGAACTCCTTGGGGGAGAATTGTATGTCCCCGCTCTGTGTTTTACCTGCATCCTGCCATATATTTCATGTTTATAGCAGTCTCAGATGATGACCCAGCATGTTGTTCATTTTAAGTATACTTTTACTGCAGATTTGACAAAAGGCAAAGACAGTACCAATATGAGATTTCTAAAGATAGCTACAGCACTTGACCCAAGGTTTAAGAATCTGAAGTGTCTTCCAAAATCTGAGAGGGATGGGGTGTGAAGCATGCTTTCAGAAGTCTTAAAAGAGCAACACGCTGATGCAAAAACTATAGAACCACCAAAAAAGAAAATCAGCTTTCTGCTGGTGGCATCTGACTCACATAATGAAAATGAACATGCGTTGGTCTGCACTGTTTGGATTGTTATTGAGCAGAACCAGTCATCAGCATGGATGCTTGTCCTCTGGAGTGGGGGTTGCAACATGAAGGGACACATGAATCTTTAGTGCATCTGGCACAAATATCTTACAGCACCAGCTACAACAGTGCCATGCAAATGCCTGTTCTCACATTCAGGTGATGTAAACAAGAAGTGGGCAACAGTATCTCCTGCAAATGTAAAACTTGTTTGAGCAATTGGCTGAAGAAGAAGTAGGACTGAGTTGACTTGTCGGCTCTACAGTTTTACATTGTTTTATTTTTGAATGCAGTTACTTTTTGTACATACTTCAACATCTGTAAGTTCAACTTTCATGATAAAGAGATTGCACTACAATACTTGTATTAAGTGAATTGAAAAATACTATTTCTTTTGTTTTACAGTGCAAATATTTATAATAAAAATAAATATAAAGTGAGCACTGTACACTTTGTATTCTGTGTTGTAATTGAAATCAGTATTTTTGAAAATGTGGAAAACATCAAAAAATATTGATATAAATAGCATTCTGGTTATTAACAGAGTGCTTAATTTTTTGTCGCTTGACAGCCCTACTATTAATAAAAACAATTGGGCTTATATTTGAAAGTCTCCACCTAATCTACAAGGTGCTACTAACTCCCATGTCTGTAGAATCCACTGATACCTTTAAATGAAAGGCATTCGGGGAACACAACATATTATTTTATCCCCCTTTTGACTGTGCGTTGTGTGAAAAAAAAAATACTTCCTTTTGTTTGCTTTAAAACTGCTGCCTATTCATTTCATTTGGTGACCCCTAGTTCATGTGTTATGAGAAGGCGTAAATATCACTTCCTTATTTACTTTCTCCACTCCAGTCATGATTTTATAGACATCTATCCTATCTCCCCTTAGTCATCTCTTTTCCAAGCTGAAAAGTCCCAATCTTATTAATCTCTCCTCATAGGGCAGCCGTTCCATACCCCTAATCATTTTTGTTGCCCTTTCCTGAACCTTTTCCAATTCCAATACCATTTTTGAGATGGGGCGACCACATTTGCACGCAGTATTCAAGATGTGGGCATACCATGGATTTATATAGCGGCAACATGATATTTTCTGTCTTCTTATCTATTCCTTTCTTAATGATTCCCAACATTCTGTTCACTTTTTTGACTGCCACTGCACATTGAGTGGATGTTTTCAGAGAACTATCCACAAGGATTCCAAGATCTCTTTCTTGACATAACAGCCAATTTAGACCCCATCATTTTATATGTATAGTTAGGATTATGTTTTCCAACATAATTTTATTTTGTTGCCCAGTCACCCAATTCAAACCTGCTATATTGGATTACAGCACAGTAAACCCCCCATAATGGTATAGGGTGACCAGGCCGCAAATGTGAAAAATCGGGACAGGCAGCGCGGGGTAATAGGAGGCAATATAAGAAAAAGACCCAAAAATCAGGACTGTCCCTATAAAATCAGGACACCTGGTCACCCTATAATGGTATCATAGCATCCTTTCTCCCCCTAATTTACCTGCAGTAGAGAAAATCCTATTGGCTCCCAGATACATTTTGAAAAAGTGTTGGGTTTTGCACAAAAATCCCTCCGAAACTTAAGAACACTAATATAAGGTACTGCAGTTCTTAGAAACAGCCCCTCAGACTTGCACTCAAGCAAAAGTACTTTGCTGCAAATAAGTAACTTGGACATTTTTAGTGACATTGATAAAATGAGATCCAGGCAAGATTTTAAAAAAAAAAAAAAAAAGGCAATATTTTTTTCCTTACCATCTCAAGAAAAAGAATCCATTTTTCAGCCAAGGTGTCTTACAAAAGCCTTTGACAAAAACTGAAGCATATAATAACCACACTGATGCATTCTGGCTTGTGAAGAGAGAGAGAGAGTCAAGCAATTTGGGAAACTTTTTAAAATCATAGCTACAGGAAGATCAGATGGCTCAAGGGAATGTAACAGATTCTGGAGCTTTTCACCTCTCAGTCACTAGTTTAATGCAGCTTCTCAAGGGAACAACCAGAACATAATTGCCAGCTAATGGCATTTGGTGATCTCTGTGGACCAGTGTCCCCATCACATAAACCACCTTCATAACTGGAAGATCTGTTATTAGTCTCAGCAGAGAGGCCAAGGATTGAACAAGCCATGGAGAATGGCTTACTCTTTTCCCCCTAGAAATGAAGTCCCTCTAGGTCAGGACTGAAGCACACAGATGGGGAAGCTTGCACCACCACTGCCTGTGCTATAGCTGTTCCAGGGAAGGAGGGAGGATTTCATTCTTCAGAGAATAATCAGCCAGGTACCTTTCACCAGAACTAAAATTTACTTTAGAATATCTAAGGGAAATAACTGCGGTTTTGAGAAGGGTGAACCTCAGAGGTGGAAATTACTAATCTGAAGTTCTACATTGCTGAGCAAGCAAGACAGCAGCAGATTTCTGCTTCTCATGGAAGGAAAAGCATACTCTGTCCTTGCTCATAAGAATTTCCCTGTTCTCACCCCCAACACCCATAATTTAGTTATCAAGAGAAATAGTGCACGATTTCCAATGTCTTCTGTCATCAAGTTGCAAAAAAAAATTTGGACCTGGTCTTCTGTTTGTCACTATCTCAGTAGCACACCTGTTCACACAGATAGGTTGATCAGAAATCCAGCTCACTTGTCTCAGGAATTCACATGATTATCTTCCAGTGCAGACTGCATGAATTGCAAATTCAGTTTCTCTACTTTGGGCTTCAAGCTTCTAGCAGTTCTTTTGCTTTCTAACCATTGTGTTCTGGGGGGGAAGGGAGGAGGGGAAGGGAGGTGTGAAAATTTACCCTCCAAGGATTCTACCCTTTTCACTCTCCACTGTTCTGAAATGCAACTGACCTTGCTTCTCAGACTATGTCTACACTAGCACTTCGGTTGGCAAAACTTTTGTTACTCAGAGGTGTGAAAAAACATGCCCGAGCATGAGTGCTTATGTCGGCAAAATTTATGTGCACAGCACTATGTCAGCGGGAGATGCTCGCCCATTGACACAGATGCTGCCACTCATTGAGCTGCTTTTATTATGTCGACAGGAGAGCTCTCTCCCATCAGCATAATGCGGTTACACAAGAGCTCTTATAGCAGTGCAGCTGTATTAGTACAACTGTGCTGCTGTAAGCTTCTAAGTATAGACAAGGCATCAGTGTGTTGGTCTCTTTACTGCCTCCAACCTGATTTAACTTCTTGTTTATGTCAAAAGCAGCTGGAGTTTGGAACCTTCTACATTTACTAGAGGTGGGGCCTGAACCGCAACCCTAGCTCTGAACACCCTTGATTTTTGAGATATGTACAATTAAAATGCAGGATGGAACCCTGTAGCTTGGATGGCTCTGTAGTGTTTCAGAGCCAATTGTTATATGGCACGTCATGCTTATTTAAGTCGGAAATGGGTTTGCCACAAATCTACCGCTGTTGGCAGGTCATTCACAATGCAGTAATCAAAACCCAACCTGTCATTTTCAAGTCCATTTTTGTGAGGCCTTATGAATGGACAATCAGATGTATTTGGGATAAAATAAGAAACAATCTTAACTTTTAATGAGATCTGAAAAAAAGCTTGTTTAAATTTTCCCTCCTTCTCTCCCATGCTGCATTGCTTTTCGTTTTTGCTGCACCAATGTACATTCAGATTTTGATCAGTAACAAAAGCAGAAGTGCTGGAACACAGAAAGAAATGTTAACATTTCTAGTCCAATTTTGCAGACATTAGCAGTTCAGAGCAGTCTCCAAATGATCGCTTCCATAGCCAAATTGAATGAAATCTCCAAACCTTTTAAAAGCAGTTCACTCTGAAAAGGAAATGCATCCGATGAAGTGAGCTGTAGCTCACGAAAGCTTATGCTCTAATAAATTTGTTAGTCTCTAAGGTGCCACAAGTACTCCTTTTCTTTTTACTCTGAAAAGGAGCTCCAAAAAATGGGGTATGATGGGGTTATCTATTCATGCTCTTAATGATTTCCAGATGAGATGTGCACAGTTTGCAAACCAACATTTTTTTCTTTAACTGTCAGCCCTGCAAACTTAACCCAGGATTCTAGAGTCAAACTAGGCTCTTACTATCTTGTACACCATAACCAATAAAAAAAATTCTGCAGGCCAAATTATGCTTTTAGTGAAACCATGAGGTTGCACAGGTGCACAACTGACTGGAACTTGAACAAAATTCTACTTAGGTTGTGTAAGAAGAGAAAGCATCCAGCTCACTCTCCCATAGTTGCAGTCAAAAGCAATACAAATATATTATATTGTGACTAACATTAGCAGAAATTAGTCTGATTGCACACACAAAGCAGATCTATTGGCTAAGAAAGTACCATTTTTGAATAGTCACTCTTGAGAACTGAACAGCTTTTTAACATCACTAGTAAACTACATTCAGTTCAGGAGTTAAAAATCAGGATTTATTAGCATTCTACAATGTTTGGCAGGTAAACAGGAAAGCAAAAATATTATGCCCATTGTGTCCTGTGCAGCAAAAACAAAGCATTCCACATTCCCAGCAATGTTAGGGCAAGTAAGCTGACTTGGAGCAGAAGCTGAATTCACCACTACCTATAGCTACCATGGGGGAGAAAGCCAGAGATTTTTCTAATGAATATAGCCCTTAATGTATTGGCAAAACATCAAGGAGATACTTTACTAAATAAAAAAAAATCCTCTTTGTAATATAAGCAATATCTCTGCCAGTATCACACTAATGGCTCTGCTCCTGGCAATAAAGATTTAGTATAAAACCCAGTACTACTGGGACATAATCCAATGCTTGCACCCTCCAACAGATTCAGAAAAAAAATAAAAAAAACACTTTCCTTGTTCCACATATTGATTTTTCCAGACTTTGGGTTTTGGCCTAGATCTCATCATATAAAACATAAACAACAAAAAAACACAAACAAAAAACCCACAATGTTAACTTTTATTCCCTGATGTTACAACTTCACTGGCTAAAATTTCAAAATGTATGAACCTCAAAATTTACTCAACTTCATATTTAATCCAGTGTCCTCTTTTTTCTTTTCTTTAGACTGAAACAAGGACGCACTCAAGATCTCAAGAGGTTATCTACTCTCAGCCATTGATAAGGATAAGGACAGTCAGAGTGGTGGATTTCTCTAATTCCAAGGACAACTCTAACTGTGAAATGTTCACAAGGATATACCAGGCTAAATTCATTCCTGCAGCAACTCTACCACCAAGCCCATGGAGTTACACAGTGGATGAACTTGAATTTATTTTTTCAACTCAGACTATGTTAATTAAAAGATTTGTGAACTTGTTAATCAGTGATATGGAAAGAATTATGTTTTTGCATTTAAAAAATTGTTTTATATTAAAGCAGCAAAAATCACAAAGTTACTTTGGGAACAAAAATTTCAGTTGGAAACTGAAAGCAATACCCTAATACCACCAACCATAAAATGTAATTTAATACAATCAATACCATTTGCTCATTAATTTCTTATTTGGATCATATTTACAGGAAAACATTAGTAACTGAAATAATGGTAAATTAAATGGAAACCACTCGCACAAGGAATTGATGAAACCCATACAGTTAGACAAAAGACAGAGAATAATAAGTAGTGCCTTTTATCTTGACATCTTAAAGAGCTTTATAAAGGTGGGCAAGTGTCATCAGCCCTATTATCCCAGTCCAATGCACTAGTCACTGAGACATGGTGCCTCTCTTTATTCTGAGAGCAATGGAATCAAATCAAATACACTTCTGGTGAGCATGAGTGGGGGACAGGCCTGTCCTCCATTTTGTATGCCTGTTTCCATTTTGGCATTCTGTGTTGAAAACCAGTTTGATCTTGTATAAGCACAGCCAATTGGGAAACCTTTCCTACCTACATGGGGTACTTGACACTCCTTGAGAGCTATTGGGGAAAAAAAAAGAGACACCAAGATGGAGGGCCACTGATTTAAGAATGACTCAACTGCTGGCCCACCCTTTATGATACAATGGGTCTCTGAAAGTGAAGGCTGCATGGAATAGGATGTGGTGTCTCTGAGTGGAGCACATGGCATGGAGACACACACACCCTATTTAAGGGCTGAGTTCTGCTATATAGGTCTGCCCAACACCAGATGCAAGATGACTAGCACCAGAAGAAAGCCTGGGCTGCTGGCTCAAAGGACCCTGACCAGATCCTGGACTCACTGGATTGGTGAGCTGAGACCAGGGGAATTATGTTCAGGACTGTTGTGTTGTTTTCCAAATATCTGTAATACTATAGTGCTGTTTAAGAATAAAAGGTGTTTGTAGTTAAGCAACTCTGTCCTAAATTCTTGTATCCCTGCCTGCACGTTGTCCCTGAAGGGATTAATTGGGAACCCAATGCTCCCACAGCCATATGGAACTCTGGGGAAATGTGTCTTAAATACCTAGGGCTGTGGCACTGATTCTAGGGTCTAAGGCAGCCAGACTTGGGCATCCCACTGTCCAAGAAGAGTACCAGGCATGGGGTTTGCACCCATCCTTGAGCGTGCCTAAGAGACTCAAAGCTAGGAAGAGTGATCAGCCCCTACCCAGACCTGGGGGCTTAAAAACAAATGGCAGCCAGGATTTTGGTCTCTTTACAGTCAACTGCTATCTAGGGACAGGTTGCAGGAGGAGGGAGCATCAGCAAATTTCAGTTTGCTGCCTTCTGTGTCCTGTGACCACAGACCCTTTTGCTGAGTACACTCATATGTGTGGCATCTATTATTTTTTGTTTGTTTAGCACCCGTGTACTCAATGAATGCACCCGTGTACATATGAATGATGTAGCTTAAGCCCTGACCCAGCAAAGTACTTAAGCCCCTGAGTAGCCCCACAGGGGATGGTTCACATGCTTAAAATTAAAATTGGATTTAAATATTTTATCTCGGGGCCCAAATGTATAAATTAATAGCAGTAATTTAGTTATCTAAATAGGGAGTATCCTCTTTAGTAACCTGAAGTTGGTTAGTTGTGGAAAAAAATTGACTGTTGTGATATAGCAGGGCCAGAGGGCAGCAGGAGAGTGTTAGAAGGGAGCTTTATTCCCTGTAGAGGGAAGAAAGTTTGCTGTAGATTAATTAAAGCACCTGAAGCCAATTAGAGCACCTGATAAAACCCCCCTTCAATCAGACAAGTGAAAGAGTTGAAGCAGAGTAGACTGGAGCTAAGAGCAGTTGAAGCAGAATGGATTGGTGCTGGAGTAGAGAGCAGTTTGGAGGGAAGCAGAGGAGAGTTTGGAGAAGTGCTGTGGTAGGCTAAGAAGACCAGGACCCTAGGTAAAGGGACACCTGGTTTGTGCAGAGGGAGGGCAGGAAGCCCCACAAACTGAAGGGCAGGAGAAGGAAGTAGCCCAGGGGAAGGAAGCACTAGTTCAAGCGGTTTACCGCTATCCCTAGGGCCCCTGGGCTGGGACCTGGAGTAGAGGGGGGGCCCGGGTCCCTCCTTCTCCACTCCCCTCCTCTAGGACACTAGTTGGGCAGTTAATACCCCAGTTCAGGGGTGAGAAACAGTGCGCTGAACCCTCCCCAAGAAAAGAAAGCGTGAACCCATCAAAATAGTGCTGGCAATTTGCCACACTGTCTATTAAGAGTTTCACTCTCAGGTCTGTCAGCTATATTGTATTTTTCACTATATAGGGGTTGGGTTCACTAGCTTGTCTAATTGTTCCTTGCACTCAGTGCAGGAGTCCCATATTGAGCTCTTTTCCCATGGTCTAATATTATAATCTCTGATAAACTAATGCATCTCTTCTACATTGCAAGTTTGTCCTAGCCCATGTGTGATTGATGGCAATGCCATTAGTTGCCACTTGCTGGCAGACAGAATTCTCCTTCATACTGTACAGTTAATACACTGCTTCACTGCCTAATTGCTCCTGACTTGTATGTTTCTGGATGTCACCCTTAGATCCTTCACTTAATTTTGCATGAAGCTGTATTAATTCATACAACAAACAGTGCAGGCAAAAATTATATAGTAATACAATTAAATACATGGTGCACTGGTATAAATAAAGCAGGGGCTCTCAAACAAATAGGAGGTTGCAAGGTTACTACATGGCGAGTCTCGAGTTGTCATCCTCCACCCAAACCTTGCTTTACCTTGAGAATTTACAATGGTGTTAAATATTGTGACAAAGCTCTGTCCTTGCCTCCGTGGCTCCTGAGTTTCCCGGTGGATTTCGCTAGCCTCAGACTCTCACTGTGACCCTGCATGCAACCCTTCTCTCTCTAGAGACAAAGGTCACAGTCTACTGAGCCATTTTCATCATAAGCCAGCGAGGGAGGTGAGGAGAAGTTATCCTTCCTTGCACAGTCTCTGTTGTCTCCCAGTCTCAGTGATTAATCAGGGGGCAAAGGTGTGGGGGGGAGCCTGGGCCCACCCTCTACTCCAGGCTCCAGCCCAGGGATCCTAATAGTATCAGCTATGGTAACTGACCTTTTAGAAACATGACATGTACAATTCCTTGGGCTACTTCCCCCACAGCAGCCCTCACTTCCTCAAGCTCCACTTCACCCTTACCTCAGGGCATCCTTCCTTGTGCCTGATATGGTGTGTACTACTCAACCTCTCCAACAGCACAACTTCCTCCCACAGCTCCTGACATGCACACCCACCTGACTAACTGGGAGGCTTTTAACTAGTTTCAGCCAGCCCCTGATTGGCTTCAGGTGTCCCAATCAACCGAGCCTTCTCCCTGCCTTCTAGAAAGTTCTTAATTGGCCCCAAGTGTCTTAATTGACCTGGAGCAGCTGCCATTTCACTTATCCTGGTACCAGGGATTTGTTTAGCCTCGAGCTAATATATCTATCTCCCACTACTTTTCCTATAGCCATCTGGCCTTGCCCTGTTGCATATCCCCCCCCACCTCCCATCTGCTCAACACCATAGAGTTGGGCAACTTGGGAGGCCAGGCAGTATGCTCGTGACAGACCATCAGCATTGCCATGGTGGCATCCAGCCCTGTGCCGTATGTAGAACTGGAATGGTTGGAGGGATAAGAACCACCTGGTGACCCTTGCATTCTTTTCATTATTCCGCTGCATCCACTGGAGGGGTGCATGGTCCGTCACAAGAGTAAATCGCTGGCCTAAGAGGTAGTAATGCAGTGTCTCCATAGCCCATTTGACAGCAAAGCATTCTCTCTCGACTACTGCGTATTTCTGTTCTCTTGGGAGAAGCTTTCTGCTTAGGTAGAGGATCGGGTATTCCTCTTCTCCCACCATTTGCGACAGAACCCCCAACCCCACCTCAGAAGCATCTGTTTGTAAAATAAATTCCCTGTTAAAGTCCGGGGCTATGAGTATGGGGTCATTACAGAGGGCCGTCCAAAGGTCTGTAAATGCCCCCTCTGCTGCATCGGTCCACTTTACCATGTCTGGACCTCGGGCCTTCACCAGGTCCATTAGGGGACTTGCCCTTGTGACGAAGTGGGGAATAAACCATCGGTAGTAGCCTACCACGCCTAGGAACGCACGGACCTGCTTCTTTCGGGTCGTCCAGGGCCAGTTTGGAATTGCCTCTAGTTTATTCATTTGGGGCTTCACTATGCCCTTCCCACAATATAGCCCAGGTACCTAGCCTCTGCTAGCCCTATGGCGCATTTAGCAGTGAGGTCAGCCCGCCTTAAGGTGTGCAGTATTGCCTCAACTTTCTCCAAGTGGGTTCCCCAGTCTGGCGTATGGATGACGACATCATCTAGGTATACAGCTGCATAACTAATATTGGGGCACAGCAGCTTTTCCATGTGGTGCTGGAATGTGGCTGGGGCCCCATGTAGCCCAAAAGGGAGGACGGTGTACTGGAATAGCCCATCTGGGGTGGAGAATGCTGTCTTTTCTTTAGCTTCTTTGGTCAGAGGAATCTGCCAGTACCCTTTTGTCAGATCCAGCGTAGTCAAGAATTGGGCACTACCCAGTCGGTCAACCAGTTCGTCGATGCGTGGTATGGGGTATGCATCTAACTGGGATATTTCATTCAGTTGGCGAAAGCCATTACAGGATCTCATGATACCATCAGATTTCGGCACTAGAACAATTGGACTGGACCACTAACTGTTAGATTCTTCAATAACCCCTAATTCTAACATTTTCTTTACTTCGGCCTTGATTTTTTCTCTTTTGGCTGCTGGGATTCGGTAGGGTCTCAATGTTACCTTGGCTCCAGGGATCATGCGGATATGGTGATAGGTCTCAGTCATCCGCCCTGGTTTTGTAGAGAACACATCTCGGTTGCGATTAACCATGTCAGCTGCCTCGATCTTTTGGATTGGTGTCAAGTCGGATGATATCCTCACTTGCTCGTGTAAGTTATCCTCCTGGGGAAGGGTCTCCTGCATGACTAAGCATGCCTCTGAATCGTGCCAAGGTTTTAGAAGATTTATGTGGTAAATTTGCTCCGATTTCCGGTGGCCTGGCTGCCGCACCTTATAGTTCACCTCTCCCACAGCTTCGATTATTTCATAGGGTCCCTGCCACTGGGCCAACAGTTTACTTTCTGCTGTGGGCACCAGTACCATCACCCGATCCCCTGGTTGGAACCGTCGAAGCTTTGCTTGGTGGTTATAATGGGTTCGTTGGGTCTCCTGTGCTCTCTCCAAGTGTTCCCGTATAATGGGCGTAACTCGAGCTATCCGATCTCTCATCTGCAGTACATGCTCAACTGTGTTCCTTCCGGGATTTGGCTCCTCTTTCCAGGCTTCTCTAGCTATATCCAGTATATCCCGAGGGTGGCGCCTATATAGTAATTCAAATGGAGAGAAACCCATGGAGGCTTGCGGAACCTCCCAGGTTGGCGAATGGCGAACATGAGGTAAGGCAATAGGGTATCCCAATCTTTCCCATCCTGGCTCACCACTTTCCTGATCATGGCCTTGAGGGTCCTATTGAACCTTTCCACAAGGCCATCTGTTTGCGGGTGGTATACAGAGGTCCAGAGGGCTTGTACATGGAGCAAAGAACAGAGATCTTTCATCAACTTGGACATGAAAGGTGTCCCTTGATCAGTCAATATCTCCTTGGGTAGCCCAACCCGGGCAAAGATCTGTACTAGCTCCTTAGCTATGGTCTTGGAAGCTGTGTTGCACAGGGGAACAACTTCCGGGTACCGGGTTGCATAGTCCAGAACAACAAGCACATGTTGGTGGCCCCGAGCTGTCTTCTCTAGGGGCCCTACCAGATCCATGGCTATCTGTTCGAAAGGAACCTCTATTATTGGAAGAGGTATCAAAGGAGCCCGCAAGTGCGGGTGAGGGCTATGTGACTGACACTCCAGACAAGAGGTGCAGTATTGCCGGACATCTGCATGTACTCCTGGCCAGAAGAACCTCCGCAGGATCCATGCCTGGGTCTTCTCTACCCTTAGGTGTCCTCCGAACAGGTGACTATGGGTGAGACTCAATATGGCTTTTTGATGTTTTTGTGGCACCAGAAGTTGTTATATCTCTTGCTCCTGCATTTGCACCACGTGGTACAGGAGATCTTTCTTCACTATAAAGTAAGGTCTGGGACCCCAGACCTTCCTACCCACGGGTATCCCATCGATCTCAGCCACCTCTTTCCTCCTGGCGTTATCATTTCTGGGGGTCCTCCGCCTGGTCCTGCCCAAAAGTCTCTCTCCAGGGACTAACCTGCCCAAGCTCCCAGGGGCCGGCTTCTGCTTCTTCCAGTGGCTCGCCGCCATCATGGCTGGGGGCAGCTTCTGGCTCATCTTCTGTGGTGGAAGTTTCTCTGTTGGCTGCTCATGTCCATCTGCCTACTAGGGAGGTCTTCTGGCCCTGCATCAGGATCCGGGTTCCCAAGGCCTTCGCAGCCTTCCTCTCTTTTTTTGTCTTCCAGGTCTTTCGGGGGGCTGAGAACAGATCCTGAGAAATCTCAGCGAACATCGGGGGCTGACATTCCCCTGGTGACGAGTCGCTGTCCTCAGGGTCCCCACCTCCCTCCAACTTCTCTGGGGGGAGTAAATCATCAAACCCTGGATAGTCCCTCCCAATGACTACAGGATATG